>NW_026961646.1:0-184253 GCF_963924245.1 Chroicocephalus ridibundus
CCCAATGTTCCCTCCAGGCACTTTCAGTGTGGGTGCCTTCTCCACGTGGTTCCTGGTTTCCCTGCAGCGCTGAAGAGAATGTTAGCAAAGAGGTAACCGGCACAGCGAAAACAGTACTCAAAGAGAGGGAGAGCAAGCTCTCTCTTGGCACTTTGGATGTGGGACATACAGCGAGATGTTTGCTGCTTTTGCGTTTGGCTGTTGGGAGATTTACAGCACAAAGATATCTAGTTGATTTGAAGCAGTTCCGAGAAAGTCTAAACATAATCGCCACTTCTCCCTCCTGGCACTTTCCATGTGGGAGATATAGCAGGATGTATATTGGTTTTGAGGACAACTCAATGGACAGTGTAGGGAGAAAAGTTCCTGGCTCCTTGAATTGCCGTTCCTGGAGACACTGCGATCAATGTGGGAGATATGTCAAGATGTGTGTTGGTTTTGAGGACGGCTCTCTGGAGAGTCTTAGCAAAGAGGTCACAGGGATAATCAGAGCAATTCTCAGAGACACTGAGAACAAGCTGGACAATTCCCTCTGGCACTTTCCCTGTAGGAGATACCGCAAGACGTTTCTGTAGATTGGGCACAGCGCTCTGCAGGGTGTTAGCAGAGACTTTCCCGGGACAGTGAAACCCTATGTCAGAGACACTGAGAAGAAGCCCAATGTTCCCTCCAGGCACTTTCAGTGTGGGTGCCTTCTCCACGTGGTTCCTGGTTTCCTGCAGCGCTGAAGAGAATGTTAGCAAAGAGGTAACCGGCACAGCGAAAACAGTACTCAAAGAGAGGGAGAGCAAGCTCTCTCTTGGCACTTTGGATGTGGGACATACAGCGAGATGTTTGCTGCTTTTGCGTTTGGCTGTTGGGAGATTTACAGCACAAAGATATCTAGTTGATTTTGAAGCAGTTCCGAGAAAGTCTAAACATAATCGCCACTTCTCCCTCCTGGCACTTTCCATGTGGGAGATATAGCAGGATGTATATTGGTTTTGAGGACAACTCAATGGACAGTGTAGGGAGAAAAGTTCCTGGCTCCTTGAATGCCGTTCCTGGAGACACTGCGATCAATGTGGGAGATATGTCAAGATGTGTGTTGGTTTTGAGGACGGCTCTCTGGAGAGTCTTAGCAAAGAGGTCACAGGGATAATCAGAGCAATTCTCAGAGACACTGAGAACAAGATGGACAGTTCCCTCCTGGCACTTTCCCTGTAGGAGATACCGCAAGACGTTTCTGTAGATTGGGCACAGCGCTCTGCAGGGTGTTAGCAGAGACTTTCCCGGGACAGTGAAACCCTATGTCAGAGACACTGAGAAGAAGCCCCAATGTTCCCTCCAGGCACTTTCAGTGTGGGTGCCTTCTCCACGTGGTTCCTGGTTTCCCTGCAGCGCTGAAGAGAATGTTAGCAAAGAGGTAACCGGCACAGCGAAAACAGTACTCAAAGACAGGGAGAGCAAGCTCTCTCTTGGCACTTTGGATGTGGGACATACAGCGAGATGTTTGCTGCTTTTGCGTTTGGCTGTTGGGAGATTTACAGCACAAAGATATCTAGTTGATTTGAAGCAGTTCCGAGAAAGTCTAAACATAATCGCCACTTCTCCCTCCTGGCACTTTCCATGTGGGAGATATAGCAGGATGTATATTGGTTTTGAGGACAACTCAATGGACAGTGTAGGGAGAAAAGTTCCTGGCTCCTTGAATGCCGTTCCTGGAGACACTGCGATCAATGTGGGAGATATGTCAAGATGTGTGTTGGTTTTGAGGACGGCTCTCTGGAGAGTCTTAGCAAAGAGGTCACAGGGATAATCAGAGCAATTCTCAGAGACACTGAGAACAAGCTCGACAATTCCCTCCTGGCACTTTCCCTGTAGGAGATACCGCAAGACGTTTCTGTAGATTGGGCACAGCGCTCTGCAGGGTGTTAGCAGAGACTTTCCCGGGACAGTGAAACCCTATGTCAGAGACACTGAGAAGAAGCCCCAATGTTCCCTCCAGGCACTTTCAGTGTGGGTGCCTTCTCCACGTGGTTCCTGGTTTCCCTGCAGCGCTGAAGAGAATGTTAGCAAAGAGGTAACCGGGACAGCGAAAACAGTACTCAAAGAGAGGGAGAGCAAGCTCTCTCTTGGCACTTTGGATGTGGGACATACAGCGAGATGTTTGCTGCTTTTGCGTTTGGCTGTTGGGAGATTTACAGCACAAAGATATCTAGTTGATTTGAAGCAGTTCCGAGAAAGTCTAAACATAATCGCCACTTCTCCCTCCTGGCACTTTCCATGTGGGAGATATAGCAGGATGTATATTGGTTTTGAGGACAACTCAATGGACAGTGTAGGGAGAAAAGTTCCTGGCTCCTTGAATGCCGTTCCTGGAGACACTGCGATCAATGTGGGAGATATGTCAAGATGTGTGTTGGTTTTGAGGACGGCTCTCTGGAGAGTCTTAGCAAAGAGGTCACAGGGATAATCAGAGCAATTCTCAGAGACACTGAGAACAAGCTCGACAATTCCCTCCTGGCACTTTCCCTGTAGGAGATACCGCAAGACGTTTCTGTAGATTGGGCACAGCGCTCTGCAGGGTGTTAGCAGAGACTTTCCCGGGACAGTGAAACCCTATGTCAGAGACACTGAGAAGAAGCCCCAATGTTCCCTCCAGGCACTTTCAGTGTGGGTGCCTTCTCCACGTGGTTCCTGGTTTCCCTGCAGCGCTGAAGAGAATGTTAGCAAAGAGGTAACCGGCACAGCGAAAACAGTACTCAAAGAGAGGGAGAGCAAGCTCTCTCTTGGCACTTTGGATGTGGGACATACAGCGAGATGTTTGCTGCTTTTGCGTTTGGCTGTTGGGAGATTTACAGCACAAAGATATCTAGTTGATTTGAAGCAGTTCCGAGAAAGTCTAAACATAATCGCCACTTCTCCCTCCTGGCACTTTCCATGTGGGAGATATAGCAGGATGTATATTGGTTTTGAGGACAACTCAATGGACAGTGTAGGGAGAAAAGTTCCTGGCTCCTTGAATGCCGTTCCTGGAGACACTGCGATCAATGTGGGAGATATGTCAAGATGTGTGTTGGTTTTGAGGACGGCTCTCTGGAGAGTCTTAGCAAAGAGGTCACAGGGATAATCAGAGCAATTCTCAGAGACACTGAGAACAAGCTGGACAATTCCCTCCTGGCACTTTCCCTGTAGGAGATACCGCAAGACGTTTCTGTAGATTGGGCACAGCGCTCTGCAGGGTGTTAGCAGAGACTTTCCCGGGACAGTGAAACCCTATGTCAGAGACACTGAGAAGAAGCCCCAATGTTCCCTCCAGGCACTTTCAGTGTGGGTGCCTTCTCCACGTGGTTCCTGGTTTCCCTGCAGCGCTGAAGAGAATGTTAGCAAAGAGGTAACCGGCACAGCGAAAACAGTACTCAAAGAGAGGGAGAGCAAGCTCTCTCTTGGCACTTTGGATGTGGGACATACAGCGAGATGTTTGCTGCTTTTGCGTTTGGCTGTTGGGAGATTTACAGCACAAAGATATCTAGTTGATTTGAAGCAGTTCCGAGAAAGTCTAAACATAATCGCCACTTCTCCCTCCTGGCACTTTCCATGTGGGAGATATAGCAGGATGTATATTGGTTTTGAGGACAACTCAATGGACAGTGTAGGGAGAAAAGTTCCTGGCTCCTTGAATGCCGTTCCTGGAGACACTGCGATCAATGTGGGAGATATGTCAAGATGTGTGTTGGTTTTGAGGACGGCTCTCTGGAGAGTCTTAGCAAAGAGGTCACAGGGATAATCAGAGCAATTCTCAGAGACACTGAGAACAAGATGGACAGTTCCCTCCTGGCACTTTCCCTGTAGGAGATACCGCAAGACGTTTCTGTAGATTGGGCACAGCGCTCTGCAGGGTGTTAGCAGAGACTTTCCCGGGACAGTGAAACCCTATGTCAGAGACACTGAGAAGAAGCCCCAATGTTCCCTCCAGGCACTTTCAGTGTGGGTGCCTTCTCCACGTGGTTCCTGGTTTCCCTGCAGCGCTGAAGAGAATGTTAGCAAAGAGGTAACCGGCACAGCGAAAACAGTACTCAAAGACAGGGAGAGCAAGCTCTCTCTTGGCACTTTGGATGTGGGACATACAGCGAGATGTTTGCTGCTTTTGCGTTTGGCTGTTGGGAGATTTACAGCACAAAGATATCTAGTTGATTTGAAGCAGTTCCGAGAAAGTCTAAACATAATCGCCACTTCTCCCTCCTGGCACTTTCCATGTGGGAGATATAGCAGGATGTATATTGGTTTTGAGGACAACTCAATGGACAGTGTAGGGAGAAAAGTTCCTGGCTCCTTGAATGCCGTTCCTGGAGACACTGCGATCAATGTGGGAGATATGTCAAGATGTGTGTTGGTTTTGAGGACGGCTCTCTGGAGAGTCTTAGCAAAGAGGTCACAGGGATAATCAGAGCAATTCTCAGAGACACTGAGAACAAGCTCGACAATTCCCTCCTGGCACTTTCCCTGTAGGAGATACCGCAAGACGTTTCTGTAGATTGGGCACAGCGCTCTGCAGGGTGTTAGCAGAGACTTTCCCGGGACAGTGAAACCCTATGTCAGAGACACTGAGAAGAAGCCCCAATGTTCCCTCCAGGCACTTTCAGTGTGGGTGCCTTCTCCACGTGGTTCCTGGTTTCCCTGCAGCGCTGAAGAGAATGTTAGCAAAGAGGTAACCGGGACAGCGAAAACAGTACTCAAAGAGAGGGAGAGCAAGCTCTCTCTTGGCACTTTGGATGTGGGACATACAGCGAGATGTTTGCTGCTTTTGCGTTTGGCTGTTGGGAGATTTACAGCACAAAGATATCTAGTTGATTTGAAGCAGTTCCGAGAAAGTCTAAACATAATCGCCACTTCTCCCTCCTGGCACTTTCCATGTGGGAGATATAGCAGGATGTATATTGGTTTTGAGGACAACTCAATGGACAGTGTAGGGAGAAAAGTTCCTGGCTCCTTGAATGCCGTTCCTGGAGACACTGCGATCAATGTGGGAGATATGTCAAGATGTGTGTTGGTTTTGAGGACGGCTCTCTGGAGAGTCTTAGCAAAGAGGTCACAGGGATAATCAGAGCAATTCTCAGAGACACTGAGAACAAGCTCGACAATTCCCTCCTGGCACTTTCCCTGTAGGAGATACCGCAAGACGTTTCTGTAGATTGGGCACAGCGCTCTGCAGGGTGTTAGCAGAGACTTTCCCGGGACAGTGAAACCCTATGTCAGAGACACTGAGAAGAAGCCCCAATGTTCCCTCCAGGCACTTTCAGTGTGGGTGCCTTCTCCACGTGGTTCCTGGTTTCCCTGCAGCGCTGAAGAGAATGTTAGCAAAGAGGTAACCGGCACAGCGAAAACAGTACTCAAAGACAGGGAGAGCAAGCTCTCTCTTGGCACTTTGGATGTGGGACATACAGCGAGATGTTTGCTGCTTTTGCGTTTGGCTGTTGGGAGATTTACAGCACAAAGATATCTAGTTGATTTGAAGCAGTTCCGAGAAAGTCTAAACATAATCGCCACTTCTCCCTCCTGGCACTTTCCATGTGGGAGATATAGCAGGATGTATATTGGTTTTGAGGACAACTCAATGGACAGTGTAGGGAGAAAAGTTCCTGGCTCCTTGAATGCCGTTCCTGGAGACACTGCGATCAATGTGGGAGATATGTCAAGATGTGTGTTGGTTTTGAGGACGGCTCTCTGGAGAGTCTTAGCAAAGAGGTCACAGGGATAATCAGAGCAATTCTCAGAGACACTGAGAACAAGCTCGACAATTCCCTCCTGGCACTTTCCCTGTAGGAGATACCGCAAGACGTTTCTGTAGATTGGGCACAGCGCTCTGCAGGGTGTTAGCAGAGACTTTCCCGGGACAGTGAAACCCTATGTCAGAGACACTGAGAAGAAGCCCCAATGTTCCCTCCAGGCACTTTCAGTGTGGGTGCCTTCTCCACGTGGTTCCTGGTTTCCCTGCAGCGCTGAAGAGAATGTTAGCAAAGAGGTAACCGGGACAGCGAAAACAGTACTCAAAGACAGGGAGAGCAAGCTCTCTCTTGGCACTTTGGATGTGGGACATACAGCGAGATGTTTGCTGCTTTTGCGTTTGGCTGTTGGGAGATTTACAGCACAAAGATATCTAGTTGATTTGAAGCAGTTCCGAGAAAGTCTAAACATAATCGCCACTTCTCCCTCCTGGCACTTTCCATGTGGGAGATATAGCAGGATGTATATTGGTTTTGAGGACAACTCAATGGACAGTGTAGGGAGAAAAGTTCCTGGCTCCTTGAATGCCGTTCCTGGAGACACTGCGATCAATGTGGGAGATATGTCAAGATGTGTGTTGGTTTTGAGGACGGCTCTCTGGAGAGTCTTAGCAAAGAGGTCACAGGGATAATCAGAGCAATTCTCAGAGACACTGAGAACAAGATGGACAGTTCCCTCCTGGCACTTTCCCTGTAGGAGATACCGCAAGACGTTTCTGTAGATTGGGCACAGCGCTCTGCAGGGTGTTAGCAGAGACTTTCCCGGGACAGTGAAACCCTATGTCAGAGACACTGAGAAGAAGCCCCAATGTTCCCTCCAGGCACTTTCAGTGTGGGTGCCTTCTCCACGTGGTTCCTGGTTTCCCTGCAGCGCTGAAGAGAATGTTAGCAAAGAGGTAACCGGCACAGCGAAAACAGTACTCAAAGACAGGGAGAGCAAGCTCTCTCTTGGCACTTTGGATGTGGGACATACAGCGAGATGTTTGCTGCTTTTGCGTTTGGCTGTTGGGAGATTTACAGCACAAAGATATCTAGTTGATTTGAAGCAGTTCCGAGAAAGTCTAAACATAATCGCCACTTCTCCCTCCTGGCACTTTCCATGTGGGAGATATAGCAGGATGTATATTGGTTTTGAGGACAACTCAATGGACAGTGTAGGGAGAAAAGTTCCTGGCTCCTTGAATGCCGTTCCTGGAGACACTGCGATCAATGTGGGAGATATGTCAAGATGTGTGTTGGTTTTGAGGACGGCTCTCTGGAGAGTCTTAGCAAAGAGGTCACAGGGATAATCAGAGCAATTCTCAGAGACACTGAGAACAAGATGGACAGTTCCCTCCTGGCACTTTCCCTGTAGGAGATACCGCAAGACGTTTCTGTAGATTGGGCACAGCGCTCTGCAGGGTGTTAGCAGAGACTTTCCCGGGACAGTGAAACCCTATGTCAGAGACACTGAGAAGAAGCCCCAATGTTCCCTCCAGGCACTTTCAGTGTGGGTGCCTTCTCCACGTGGTTCCTGGTTTCCCTGCAGCGCTGAAGAGAATGTTAGCAAAGAGGTAACCGGGACAGCGAAAACAGTACTCAAAGAGAGGGAGAGCAAGCTCTCTCTTGGCACTTTGGATGTGGGACATACAGCGAGATGTTTGCTGCTTTTGCGTTTGGCTGTTGGGAGATTTACAGCACAAAGATATCTAGTTGATTTGAAGCAGTTCCGAGAAAGTCTAAACATAATCACCACTTCTCCCTCCTGGCACTTTCCATGTGGGAGATATAGCAGGATGTATATTGGTTTTGAGGACAACTCAATGGACAGTGTAGGGAGAAAAGTTCCTGGCTCCTTGAATGCCGTTCCTGGAGACACTGCGATCAATGTGGGAGATATGTCAAGATGTGTGTTGGTTTTGAGGACGGCTCTCTGGAGAGTCTTAGCAAAGAGGTCACAGGGATAATCAGAGCAATTCTCAGAGACACTGAGAACAAGCTGGACAATTCCCTCCTGGCACTTTCCCTGTAGGAGATACCGCAAGACGTTTCTGTAGATTGGGCACAGCGCTCTGCAGGGTGTTAGCAGAGACTTTCCCGGGACAGTGAAACCCTATGTCAGAGACACTGAGAAGAAGCCCCAATGTTCCCTCCAGGCACTTTCAGTGTGGGTGCCTTCTCCACGTGGTTCCTGGTTTCCCTGCAGCGCTGAAGAGAATGTTAGCAAAGAGGTAACCGGCACAGCGAAAACAGTACTCAAAGAGAGGGAGAGCAAGCTCTCTCTTGGCACTTTGGATGTGGGACATACAGCGAGATGTTTGCTGCTTTTGCGTTTGGCTGTTGGGAGATTTACAGCACAAAGATATCTAGTTGATTTGAAGCAGTTCCGAGAAAGTCTAAACATAATCGCCACTTCTCCCTCCTGGCACTTTCCATGTGGGAGATATAGCAGGATGTATATTGGTTTTGAGGACAACTCAATGGACAGTGTAGGGAGAAAAGTTCCTGGCTCCTTGAATGCCGTTCCTGGAGACACTGCGATCAATGTGGGAGATATGTCAAGATGTGTGTTGGTTTTGAGGACGGCTCTCTGGAGAGTCTTAGCAAAGAGGTCACAGGGATAATCAGAGCAATTCTCAGAGACACTGAGAACAAGCTCGACAATTCCCTCCTGGCACTTTCCCTGTAGGAGATACCGCAAGACGTTTCTGTAGATTGGGCACAGCGCTCTGCAGGGTGTTAGCAGAGACTTTCCCGGGACAGTGAAACCCTATGTCAGAGACACTGAGAAGAAGCCCCAATGTTCCCTCCAGGCACTTTCAGTGTGGGTGCCTTCTCCACGTGGTTCCTGGTTTCCCTGCAGCGCTGAAGAGAATGTTAGCAAAGAGGTAACCGGCACAGCGAAAACAGTACTCAAAGACAGGGAGAGCAAGCTCTCTCTTGGCACTTTGGATGTGGGACATACAGCGAGATGTTTGCTGCTTTTGCGTTTGGCTGTTGGGAGATTTACAGCACAAAGATATCTAGTTGATTTGAAGCAGTTCCGAGAAAGTCTAAACATAATCGCCACTTCTCCCTCCTGGCACTTTCCATGTGGGAGATATAGCAGGATGTATATTGGTTTTGAGGACAACTCAATGGACAGTGTAGGGAGAAAAGTTCCTGGCTCCTTGAATGCCGTTCCTGGAGACACTGCGATCAATGTGGGAGATATGTCAAGATGTGTGTTGGTTTTGAGGACGGCTCTCTGGAGAGTCTTAGCAAAGAGGTCACAGGGATAATCAGAGCAATTCTCAGAGACACTGAGAACAAGCTGGACAATTCCCTCCTGGCACTTTCCCTGTAGGAGATACCGCAAGACGTTTCTGTAGATTGGGCACAGCGCTCTGCAGGGTGTTAGCAGAGACTTTCCCGGGACAGTGAAACCCTATGTCAGAGACACTGAGAAGAAGCCCCAATGTTCCCTCCAGGCACTTTCAGTGTGGGTGCCTTCTCCACGTGGTTCCTGGTTTCCCTGCAGCGCTGAAGAGAATGTTAGCAAAGAGGTAACCGGGACAGCGAAAACAGTACTCAAAGAGAGGGAGAGCAAGCTCTCTCTTGGCACTTTGGATGTGGGACATACAGCGAGATGTTTGCTGCTTTTGCGTTTGGCTGTTGGGAGATTTACAGCACAAAGATATCTAGTTGATTTGAAGCAGTTCCGAGAAAGTCTAAACATAATCGCCACTTCTCCCTCCTGGCACTTTCCATGTGGGAGATATAGCAGGATGTATATTGGTTTTGAGGACAACTCAATGGACAGTGTAGGGAGAAAAGTTCCTGGCTCCTTGAATGCCGTTCCTGGAGACACTGCGATCAATGTGGGAGATATGTCAAGATGTGTGTTTGTTTTGAGGACGGCTCTCTGGAGAGTCTTAGCAAAGAGGTCACAGGGATAATCAGAGCAATTCTCAGAGACACTGAGAACAAGATGGACAGTTCCCTCCTGGCACTTTCCCTGTAGGAGATACCGCAAGACGTTTCTGTAGATTGGGCACAGCGCTCTGCAGGGTGTTAGCAGAGACTTTCCCGGGACAGTGAAACCCTATGTCAGAGACACTGAGAAGAAGCCCCAATGTTCCCTCCAGGCACTTTCAGTGTGGGTGCCTTCTCCACGTGGTTCCTGGTTTCCCTGCAGCGCTGAAGAGAATGTTAGCAAAGAGGTAACCGGCACAGCGAAAACAGTACTCAAAGACAGGGAGAGCAAGCTCTCTCTTGGCACTTTGGATGTGGGACATACAGCGAGATGTTTGCTGCTTTTGCGTTTGGCTGTTGGGAGATTTACAGCACAAAGATATCTAGTTGATTTGAAGCAGTTCCGAGAAAGTCTAAACATAATCGCCACTTCTCCCTCCTGGCACTTTCCATGTGGGAGATATAGCAGGATGTATATTGGTTTTGAGGACAACTCAATGGACAGTGTAGGGAGAAAAGTTCCTGGCTCCTTGAATGCCGTTCCTGGAGACACTGCGATCAATGTGGGAGATATGTCAAGATGTGTGTTGGTTTTGAGGACGGCTCTCTGGAGAGTCTTAGCAAAGAGGTCACAGGGATAATCAGAGCAATTCTCAGAGACACTGAGAACAAGATGGACAGTTCCCTCCTGGCACTTTCCCTGTAGGAGATACCGCAAGACGTTTCTGTAGATTGGGCACAGCGCTCTGCAGGGTGTTAGCAGAGAGTTTCCCGGGACACTGAAACCCTATATCAGAGACACTGAGAAGAAGCCCCAATGTTCCCTCCAGGCACTTTCAGTGTGGGTGCCTTCTCCACGTGGTTCCTGGTTTCACTGCAGCTCTGAAGAGAATGTTAGCAAAGAGGTAATCGGGACAGTGCAAACAGTACTCAAAGACAGGGAGAGCAAGCTCTCTCTTGGCACTTTGGATGTGGGACATACAGCGAGATGTTTGCTGCTTTTGCGTTTGGCTGTTGGGAGATTTACAGCACAAAGATATCTAGTTGATTTGAAGCAGTTCCGAGAAAGTCTAAACATAATCGCCACTTCTCCCTCCTGGCACTTTCCATGTGGGAGATATAGCAGGATGTATATTGGTTTTGAGGACAACTCAATGGACAGTGTAGGGAGAAAAGTTCCTGGCTCCTTGAATGCCGTTCCTGGAGACACTGCGATCAATGTGGGAGATATGTCAAGATGTGTGTTGGTTTTGAGGACGGCTCTCTGGAGAGTCTTAGCAAAGAGGTCACAGGGATAATCAGAGCAATTCTCAGAGACACTGAGAACAAGATGGACAGTTCCCTCCTGGCACTTTCCCTGTAGGAGATACCGCAAGACGTTTCTGTAGATTGGGCACAGCGCTCTGCAGGGTGTTAGCAGAGACTTTCCCGGGACAGTGAAACCCTATGTCAGAGACACTGAGAAGAAGCCCCAATGTTCCCTCCAGGCACTTTCAGTGTGGGTGCCTTCTCCACGTGGTTCCTGGTTTCCCTGCAGCGCTGAAGAGAATGTTAGCAAAGAGGTAACCGGCACAGCGAAAACAGTACTCAAAGACAGGGAGAGCAAGCTCTCTCTTGGCACTTTGGATGTGGGACATACAGCGAGATGTTTGCTGCTTTTGCGTTTGGCTGTTGGGAGATTTACAGCACAAAGATATCTAGTTGATTTGAAGCAGTTCCGAGAAAGTCTAAACATAATCGCCACTTCTCCCTCCTGGCACTTTCCATGTGGGAGATATAGCAGGATGTATATTGGTTTTGAGGACAACTCAATGGACAGTGTAGGGAGAAAAGTTCCTGGCTCCTTGAATGCCGTTCCTGGAGACACTGCGATCAATGTGGGAGATATGTCAAGATGTGTGTTGGTTTTGAGGACGGCTCTCTGGAGAGTCTTAGCAAAGAGGTCACAGGGATAATCAGAGCAATTCTCAGAGACACTGAGAACAAGCTCGACAATTCCCTCCTGGCACTTTCCCTGTAGGAGATACCGCAAGACGTTTCTGTAGATTGGGCACAGCGCTCTGCAGGGTGTTAGCAGAGACTTTCCCGGGACAGTGAAACCCTATGTCAGAGACACTGAGAAGAAGCCCCAATGTTCCCTCCAGGCACTTTCAGTGTGGGTGCCTTCTCCACGTGGTTCCTGGTTTCCCTGCAGCGCTGAAGAGAATGTTAGCAAAGAGGTAACCGGCACAGCGAAAACAGTACTCAAAGAGAGGGAGAGCAAGCTCTCTCTTGGCACTTTGGATGTGGGACATACAGCGAGATGTTTGCTGCTTTTGCGTTTGGCTGTTGGGAGATTTACAGCACAAAGATATCTAGTTGATTTGAAGCAGTTCCGAGAAAGTCTAAACATAATCGCCACTTCTCCCTCCTGGCACTTTCCATGTGGGAGATATAGCAGGATGTATATTGGTTTTGAGGACAACTCAATGGACAGTGTAGGGAGAAAAGTTCCTGGCTCCTTGAATGCCGTTCCTGGAGACACTGCGATCAATGTGGGAGATATGTCAAGATGTGTGTTGGTTTTGAGGACGGCTCTCTGGAGAGTCTTAGCAAAGAGGTCACAGGGATAATCAGAGCAATTCTCAGAGACACTGAGAACAAGCTCGACAATTCCCTCCTGGCACTTTCCCTGTAGGAGATACCGCAAGACGTTTCTGTAGATTGGGCACAGCGCTCTGCAGGGTGTTAGCAGAGACTTTCCCGGGACAGTGAAACCCTATGTCAGAGACACTGAGAAGAAGCCCCAATGTTCCCTCCAGGCACTTTCAGTGTGGGTGCCTTCTCCACGTGGTTCCTGGTTTCCCTGCAGCGCTGAAGAGAATGTTAGCAAAGAGGTAACCGGCACAGCGAAAACAGTACTCAAAGACAGGGAGAGCAAGCTCTCTCTTGGCACTTTGGATGTGGGACATACAGCGAGATGTTTGCTGCTTTTGCGTTTGGCTGTTGGGAGATTTACAGCACAAAGATATCTAGTTGATTTGAAGCAGTTCCGAGAAAGTCTAAACATAATCGCCACTTCTCCCTCCTGGCACTTTCCATGTGGGAGATATAGCAGGATGTATATTGGTTTTGAGGACAACTCAATGGACAGTGTAGGGAGAAAAGTTCCTGGCTCCTTGAATGCCGTTCCTGGAGACACTGCGATCAATGTGGGAGATATGTCAAGATGTGTGTTGGTTTTGAGGACGGCTCTCTGGAGAGTCTTAGCAAAGAGGTCACAGGGATAATCAGAGCAATTCTCAGAGACACTGAGAACAAGCTCGACAATTCCCTCCTGGCACTTTCCCTGTAGGAGATACCGCAAGACGTTTCTGTAGATTGGGCACAGCGCTCTGCAGGGTGTTAGCAGAGACTTTCCCGGGACAGTGAAACCCTATGTCAGAGACACTGAGAAGAAGCCCCAATGTTCCCTCCAGGCACTTTCAGTGTGGGTGCCTTCTCCACGTGGTTCCTGGTTTCCCTGCAGCGCTGAAGAGAATGTTAGCAAAGAGGTAACCGGGACAGCGAAAACAGTACTCAAAGAGAGGGAGAGCAAGCTCTCTCTTGGCACTTTGGATGTGGGACATACAGCGAGATGTTTGCTGCTTTTGCGTTTGGCTGTTGGGAGATTTACAGCACAAAGATATCTAGTTGATTTGAAGCAGTTCCGAGAAAGTCTAAACATAATCGCCACTTCTCCCTCCTGGCACTTTCCATGTGGGAGATATAGCAGGATGTATATTGGTTTTGAGGACAACTCAATGGACAGTGTAGGGAGAAAAGTTCCTGGCTCCTTGAATGCCGTTCCTGGAGACACTGCGATCAATGTGGGAGATATGTCAAGATGTGTGTTGGTTTTGAGGACGGCTCTCTGGAGAGTCTTAGCAAAGAGGTCACAGGGATAATCAGAGCAATTCTCAGAGACACTGAGAACAAGCTCGACAATTCCCTCCTGGCACTTTCCCTGTAGGAGATACCGCAAGACGTTTCTGTAGATTGGGCACAGCGCTCTGCAGGGTGTTAGCAGAGACTTTCCCGGGACAGTGAAACCCTATGTCAGAGACACTGAGAAGAAGCCCCAATGTTCCCTCCAGGCACTTTCAGTGTGGGTGCCTTCTCCACGTGTTTCCTGGTTTCCCTGCAGCGCTGAAGAGAATGTTAGCAAAGAGGTAACCGGCACAGCGAAAACAGTACTCAAAGAGAGGGAGAGCAAGCTCTCTCTTGGCACTTTGGATGTGGGACATACAGCGAGATGTTTGCTGCTTTTGCGTTTGGCTGTTGGGAGATTTACAGCACAAAGATATCTAGTTGATTTGAAGCAGTTCCGAGAAAGTCTAAACATAATCGCCACTTCTCCCTCCTGGCACTTTCCATGTGGGAGATATAGCAGGATGTATATTGGTTTTGAGGACAACTCAATGGACAGTGTAGGGAGAAAAGTTCCTGGCTCCTTGAATGCCGTTCCTGGAGACACTGCGATCAATGTGGGAGATATGTCAAGATGTGTGTTTGTTTTGAGGACGGCTCTCTGGAGAGTCTTAGCAAAGAGGTCACAGGGATAATCAGAGCAATTCTCAGAGACACTGAGAACAAGATGGACAGTTCCCTCCTGGCACTTTCCCTGTAGGAGATACCGCAAGACGTTTCTGTAGATTGGGCACAGCGCTCTGCAGGGTGTTAGCAGAGACTTTCCCGGGACAGTGAAACCCTATGTCAGAGACACTGAGAAGAAGCCCCAATGTTCCCTCCAGGCACTTTCAGTGTGGGTGCCTTCTCCACGTGGTTCCTGGTTTCCCTGCAGCGCTGAAGAGAATGTTAGCAAAGAGGTAACCGGCACAGCGAAAACAGTACTCAAAGAGAGGGAGAGCAAGCTCTCTCTTGGCACTTTGGATGTGGGACATACAGCGAGATGTTTGCTGCTTTTGCGTTTGGCTGTTGGGAGATTTACAGCACAAAGATATCTAGTTGATTTGAAGCAGTTCCGAGAAAGTCTAAACATAATCCCCACTTCTCCCTCCTGGCACTTTCCATGTGGGAGATATAGGAGGATGCATATTGGTTTTGAGGACAACTCAATGGACAGTGTAGGGAGAAAAGTTCTTGGCTCCTTGAATGCCGTTCCTGGAGACACTGCGATCAATGTGGGAGATATGTCAAGATGTGTGTTTGTTTTGAGGACGGCTCTCTGGAGAGTCTTAGCAAAGAGGTCACAGGGATAATCAGAGCAATTCTCAGAGACACTGAGAACAAGCTCGACAATTCCCTCCTGGCACTTTCCCTGTAGGAGATACCGCAAGACGTTTCTGTAGATTGGGCACAGCGCTCTGCAGGGTGTTAGCAGAGACTTTCCCGGGACAGTGAAACCCTATGTCAGAGACACTGAGAAGAAGCCCCAATGTTCCCTCCAGGCACTTTCAGTGTGGGTGCCTTCTCCACGTGGTTCCTGGTTTCCCTGCAGCGCTGAAGAGAATGTTAGCAAAGAGGTAACCGGGACAGTGAAAACAGTACTCAAAGACAGGGAGAGCAAGCTCTCTCTTGGCACTTTGGATGTGGGACATACAGCGAGATGTTTGCTGCTTTTGCGTTTGGCTGTTGGGAGATTTACAGCACAAAGATATCTAGTTGATTTGAAGCAGTTCCGAGAAAGTCTAAACATAATCGCCACTTCTCCCTCCTGGCACTTTCCATGTGGGAGATATAGCAGGATGTATATTGGTTTTGAGGACAACTCAATGGACAGTGTAGGGAGAAAAGTTCTTGGCTCCTTGAATGCCGTTCCTGGAGACACTGCGATCAATGTGGGAGATATGTCAAGATGTGTGTTGGTTTTGAGGACGGCTCTCTGGAGAGTCTTAGCAAAGAGGTCACAGGGATAATCAGGGCAATTCTCAGAGACACTGAGAACAAGCTCGACAATTCCCTCCTGGCACTTTCCCTGTAGGAGATACCGCAAGACGTTTCTGTAGATTGGGCACAGCGCTCTGCAGGGTGTTAGCAGAGACTTTCCCGGGACAGTGAAACCCTATGTCAGAGACACTGAGAAGAAGCCCCAATGTTCCCTCCAGGCACTTTCAGTGTGGGTGCCTTCTCCACGTGGTTCCTGGTTTCCCTGCAGCGCTGAAGAGAATGTTAGCAAAGAGGTAACCGGGACAGTGCAAACAGTACTCAAAGACAGGGAGAGCAAGCTCTCTCTTGGCACTTTGGATGTGGGACATACAGCGAGATGTTTGCTGCTTTTGCGTTTGGCTGTTGGGAGATTTACAGCACAAAGATATCTAGTTGATTTGAAGCAGTTCCGAGAAAGTCTAAACATAATCCCCACTTCTCCCTCCTGGCACTTTCCATGTGGGAGATATAGCAGGATGTATATTGGTTTTGAGGACAACTCAATGGACAGTGTAGGGAGAAAAGTTCTTGGCTCCTTGAATGCCGTTCCTGGAGACACTGCGATCAATGTGGGAGATATGTCAAGATGTGTGTTTGTTTTGAGGACGGCTCTCTGGAGAGTCTTAGCAAAGAGGTCACCGGGATAATCAGAGCAATTCTCAGAGACACTGAGAACAAGCTCGACAATTCCCTCCTGGCACTTTCCCTGTAGGAGATACCGCAAGACGTTTCTGTAGATTGGGCACAGCGCTCTGCAGGGTGTTAGCAGAGACTTTCCCGGGACAGTGAAACCCTATGTCAGAGACACTGAGAAGAAGCCCCAATGTTCCCTCCAGGCACTTTCAGTGTGGGTGCCTTCTCCACGTGGTTCCTGGTTTCCCTGCAGCGCTGAAGAGAATGTTAGCAAAGAGGTAACCGGGACAGTGAAAACAGTACTCAAAGAGAGGGAGAGCAAGCTCTCTCTTGGCACTTTGGATGTGGGACATACAGCGAGATGTTTGCTGCTTTTGCGTTTGGCTGTTGGGAGATTTACAGCACAAAGATATCTAGTTGATTTGAAGCAGTTCCGAGAAAGTCTAAACATAATCGCCACTTCTCCCTCCTGGCACTTTCCATGTGGGAGATATAGCAGGATGTATATTGGTTTTGAGGACAACTCAATGGACAGTGTAGGGAGAAAAGTTCCTGGCTCCTTGAATGCCGTTCCTGGAGACACTGCGATCAATGTGGGAGATATGTCAAGATGTGTGTTGGTTTTGAGGACGGCTCTCTGGAGAGTCTTAGCAAAGAGGTCACAGGGATAATCAGAGCAATTCTCAGAGACACTGAGAACAAGCTCGACAATTCCCTCCTGGCACTTTCCCTGTAGGAGATACCGCAAGACGTTTCTGTAGATTGGGCACAGCGCTCTGCAGGGTGTTAGCAGAGACTTTCCCGGGACAGTGAAACCCTATGTCAGAGACACTGAGAAGAAGCCCCAATGTTCCCTCCAGGCACTTTCAGTGTGGGTGCCTTCTCCACGTGGTTCCTGGTTTCCCTGCAGCGCTGAAGAGAATGTTAGCAGAGGTAACCGGGACAGTGAAAACAGTACTCAAAGACAGGGAGAGCAAGCTCTCTCTTGGCACTTTGGATGTGGGACATACAGCGAGATGTTTGCTGCTTTTGCGTTTGGCTGTTGGGAGATTTACAGCACAAAGATATCTAGTTGATTTGAAGCAGTTCCGAGAAAGTCTAAACATAATCGCCACTTCTCCCTCCTGGCACTTTCCATGTGGGAGATATAGCAGGATGTATATTGGTTTTGAGGACAACTCAATGGACAGTGTAGGGAGAAAAGTTCCTGGCTCCTTGAATGCCGTTCCCGGAGACACTGCGATCAATGTGGGAGATATGTCAAGATGTGTGTTTGTTTTGAGGACGGCTCTCTGGAGAGTCTTAGCAAAGAGGTCACAGGGATAATCAGAGCAATTCTCAGAGACACTGAGAACAAGCTCGACAATTCCCTCCTGGCACTTTCCCTGTAGGAGATACCGCAAGACGTTTCTGTAGATTGGGCACAGCGCTCTGCAGGGTGTTAGCAGAGACTTTCCCGGGACAGTGAAACCCTATGTCAGAGACACTGAGAAGAAGCCCCAATGTTCCCTCCAGGCACTTTCAGTGTGGGTGCCTTCTCCACGTGGTTCCTGGTTTCCCTGCAGCGCTGAAGAGAATGTTAGCAAAGAGGTAACCGGGACAGGGAAAACAGTACTCAAAGACAGGGAGAGCAAGCTCTCTCTTGGCACTTTGGATGTGGGACATACAGCGAGATGTTTGCTGCTTTTGCGTTTGGCTGTTGGGAGATTTACAGCACAAAGATATCTAGTTGATTTGAAGCAGTTCCGAGAAAGTCTAAACATAATCGCCACTTCTCCCTCCTGGCACTTTCCATGTGGGAGATATAGCAGGATGCATATTGGTTTTGAGGACAACTCAATGGACAGTGTAGGGAGAAAAGTTCCTGGCTCCTTGAATGCCGTTCCTGGAGACACTGCGATCAATGTGGGAGATATGTCAAGATGTGTGTTGGTTTTGAGGACGGCTCTCTGGAGAGTCTTAGCAAAGAGGTCACAGGGATAATCAGAGCAATTCTCAGAGACACTGAGAACAAGCTCGACAATTCCCTCCTGGCACTTTCCCTGTAGGAGATACCGCAAGACGTTTCTGTAGATTGGGCACAGCGCTCTGCAGGGTGTTAGCAGAGACTTTCCCGGGAGAGTGAAACCCTATGTCAGAGACACTGAGAAGAAGCCCCAATGTTCCCTCCAGGCACTTTCAGTGTGGGTGCCTTCTCCACGTGGTTCCTGGTTTCCCTGCAGCGCTGAAGAGAATGTTAGCAAAGAGGTAACCGGGACAGTGAAAACAGTACTCAAAGACAGGGAGAGCAAGCTCTCTCTTGGCACTTTGGATGTGGGACATACAGCGAGATGTTTGCTGCTTTTGCGTTTGGCTGTTGGGAGATTTACAGCACAAAGATATCTAGTTGATTTGAAGCAGTTCCGAGAAAGTCTAAACATAATCGCCACTTCTCCCTCCTGGCACTTTCCATGTGGGAGATATAGCAGGATGTATATTGGTTTTGAGGACAACTCAATGGACAGTGTAGGGAGAAAAGTTCCTGGCTCCTTGAATGCCGTTCCTGGAGACACTGCGATCAATGTGGGAGATATGTCAAGATGTGTGTTTGTTTTGAGGACGGCTCTCTGGAGAGTCTTAGCAAAGAGGTCACAGGGATAATCAGAGCAATTCTCAGAGACACTGAGAACAAGCTGGACAATTCCCTCCTGGCACTTTCCCTGTAGGAGATACCGCAAGACGTTTCTGTAGATTGGGCACAGCGCTCTGCAGGGTGTTAGCAGAGACTTTCCCGGGACAGTGAAACCCTATGTCAGAGACACTGAGAAGAAGCCCCAATGTTCCCTCCAGGCACTTTCAGTGTGGGTGCCTTCTCCACGTGGTTCCTGGTTTCCCTGCAGCGCTGAAGAGAATGTTAGCAAAGAGGTAACCGGGACAGGGAAAACAGTACTCAAAGACAGGGAGAGCAAGCTCTCTCTTGGCACTTTGGATATGGGACATACAGCGAGATGTTTGCTGCTTTTGCGTTTGGCTGTTGGGAGATTTACAGCACAAAGATATCTAGTTGATTTGAAGCAGTTCCGAGAAAGTCTAAACATAATCCCCACTTCTCCCTCCTGGCACTTTCCATGTGGGAGATATAGCAGGATGTATATTGGTTTTGACGACAACTGAATGGACAGTGTAGGGAGAAATGTTCCTGGCTCCTTGAATGCTGTTCCTGGAGACACTGCGATCAATGTGGGAGATATGTCAAGATGTGTGTTGGTTTTGAGGACGGCTCTCTGGAGAGTCTTAGCAAAGAGGTCACAGGGATAATCAGAGCAATTCTCAGAGACACTGAGAACAAGCTCGACAGTTCCCTCCTGGCACTTTCCCTGTAGGAGATACCGCAAGACGTTTCTGTAGATTGGGCACAGCGCTCTGCAGGGTGTTAGCAGAGACTTTCCCGGGAGAGTGAAACCCTATGTCAGAGACACTGAGAAGAAGCCCCAATGTTCCCTCCAGGCACTTTCAGTGTGGGTGCCTTCTCCACGTGGTTCCTGGTTTCCCTGCAGCGCTGAAGAGAATGTTAGCAAAGAGGTAACCGGGACAGCGAAAACAGTACTCAAAGACAGGGAGAGCAAGCTCTCTCTTGGCACTTTGGATGTGGGACATACAGCGAGATGTTTGCTGCTTTTGCGTTTGGCTGTTGGGAGATTTACAGCACAAAGATATCTAGTTGATTTGAAGCAGTTCCGAGAAAGTCTAAACATAATCGCCACTTCTCCCTCCTGGCACTTTCCATGTGGGAGATATAGCAGGATGTATATTGGTTTTGAGGACAACTCAATGGACAGTGTAGGGAGAAAAGTTCCTGGCTCCTTGAATGCCGTTCCTGGAGACACTGCGATCAATGTGGGAGATATGTCAAGATGTGTGTTGGTTTTGAGGACGGCTCTCTGGAGAGTCTTAGCAAAGAGGTCACAGGGATAATCAGAGCAATTCTCAGAGACACTGAGAACAAGCTCGACAGTTCCCTCCTGGCACTTTCCCTGTAGGAGATACCGCAAGACGTTTCTGTAGATTGGGCACAGCGCTCTGCAGGGTGTTAGCAGAGACTTTCCCGGGACAGTGAAACCCTATGTCAGAGACACTGAGAAGAAGCCCCAATGTTCCCTCCAGGCACTTTCAGTGTGGGTGCCTTCTCCACGTGGTTCCTGGTTTCCCTGCAGCGCTGAAGAGAATGTTAGCAGAGGTAACCGGGACAGTGAAAACAGTACTCAAAGACAGGGAGAGCAAGCTCTCTCTTGGCACTTTGGATGTGGGACATACAGCGAGATGTTTGCTGCTTTTGCGTTTGGCTGTTGGGAGATTTACAGCACAAAGATATCTAGTTGATTTGAAGCAGTTCCGAGAAAGTCTAAACATAATCGCCACTTCTCCCTCCTGGCACTTTCCATGTGGGAGATATAGGAGGATGTATATTGGTTTTGAGGACAACTCAATGGACAGTGTAGGGAGAAAAGTTCCTGGCTCCTTGAATGCCGTTCCCGGAGACACTGCGATCAATGTGGGAGATATGTCAAGATGTGTGTTTGTTTTGAGGACGGCTCTCTGGAGAGTCTTAGCAAAGAGGTCACAGGGATAATCAGAGCAATTCTCAGAGACACTGAGAACAAGCTCGACAATTCCCTCCTGGCACTTTCCCTGTAGGAGATACCGCAAGACGTTTCTGTAGATTGGGCACAGCGCTCTGCAGGGTGTTAGCAGAGACTTTCCCGGGACAGTGAAACCCTATGTCAGAGACACTGAGAAGAAGCCCCAATGTTCCCTCCAGGCACTTTCAGTGTGGGTGCCTTCTCCACGTGGTTCCTGGTTTCCCTGCAGCGCTGAAGAGAATGTTAGCAAAGAGGTAACCGGGACAGTGAAAACAGTACTCAAAGACAGGGAGAGCAAGCTCTCTCTTGGCACTTTGGATGTGGGACATACAGCGAGATGTTTGCTGCTTTTGCGTTTGGCTGTTGGGAGATTTACAGCACAAAGATATCTAGTTGATTTGAAGCAGTTCCGAGAAAGTCTAAACATAATCGCCACTTCTCCCTCCTGGCACTTTCCATGGGGGAGATATAGCAGGATGTATATTGGTTTTGAGGACAACTCAATGGACAGTGTAGGGAGAAAAGTTCCTGGCTCCTTGAATGCCGTTCCTGGAGACACTGCGATCAATGTGGGAGATATGTCAAGATGTGTGTTTGTTTTGAGGACGGCTCTCTGGAGAGTCTTAGCAAAGAGGTCACAGGGATAATCAGAGCAATTCTCAGAGACACTGAGAACAAGCTGGACAATTCCCTCCTGGCACTTTCCCTGTAGGAGATACCGCAAGACGTTTCTGTAGATTGGGCACAGCGCTCTGCAGGGTGTTAGCAGAGACTTTCCCGGGACAGTGAAACCCTATGTCAGAGACACTGAGAAGAAGCCCCAATGTTCCCTCCAGGCACTTTCAGTGTGGGTGCCTTCTCCACGTGGTTCCTGGTTTCCCTGCAGCGCTGAAGAGAATGTTAGCAAAGAGGTAACCGGGACAGGGAAAACAGTACTCAAAGACAGGGAGAGCAAGCTCTCTCTTGGCACTTTGGATATGGGACATACAGCGAGATGTTTGCTGCTTTTGCGTTTGGCTGTTGGGAGATTTACAGCACAAAGATATCTAGTTGATTTGAAGCAGTTCCGAGAAAGTCTAAACATAATCGCCACTTCTCCCTCCTGGCACTTTCCATGTGGGAGATATAGCAGGATGTATATTGGTTTTGACGACAACTGAATGGACAGTGTAGGGAGAAAAGTTCCTGGCTCCTTGAATGCTGTTCCTGGAGACACTGCGATCAATGTGGGAGATATGTCAAGATGTGTGTTGGTTTTGAGGACGGCTCTCTGGAGAGTCTTAGCAAAGAGGTCACAGGGATAATCAGAGCAATTCTCAGAGACACTGAGAACAAGATGGACAGTTCCCTCCTGGCACTTTCCCTGTAGGAGATACCGCAAGACGTTTCTGTAGATTGGGCACAGCGCTCTGCAGGGTGTTAGCAGAGACTTTCCCGGGACAGTGAAACCCTATGTCAGAGACACTGAGAAGAAGCCCCAATGTTCCCTCCAGGCACTTTCAGTGTGGGTGCCTTCTCCACGTGGTTCCTGGTTTCCCTGCAGCGCTGAAGAGAATGTTAGCAAAGAGGTAACCGGGACAGTGAAAACAGTACTCAAAGACAGGGAGAGCAAGCTCTCTCTTGGCACTTTGGATGTGGGACATACAGCGAGATGTTTGCTGCTTTTGCGTTTGGCTGTTGGGAGATTTACAGCACAAAGATATCTAGTTGATTTGAAGCAGTTCCGAGAAAGTCTAAACATAATCGCCACTTCTCCCTCCTGGCACTTTCCATGTGGGAGATATAGCAGGATGTATATTGGTTTTGAGGACAACTCAATGGACAGTGTAGGGAGAAAAGTTCCTGGCTCCTTGAATGCCGTTCCTGGAGACACTGCGATCAATGTGGGAGATATGTCAAGATGTGTGTTTGTTTTGAGGACGGCTCTCTGGAGAGTCTTAGCAAAGAGGTCACAGGGATAATCAGAGCAATTCTCAGAGACACTGAGAACAAGCTGGACAATTCCCTCCTGGCACTTTCCCTGTAGGAGATACCGCAAGACGTTTCTGTAGATTGGGCACAGCGCTCTGCAGGGTGTTAGCAGAGACTTTCCCGGGACAGTGAAACCCTATGTCAGAGACACTGAGAAGAAGCCCCAATGTTCCCTCCAGGCACTTTCAGTGTGGGTGCCTTCTCCACGTGGTTCCTGGTTTCCCTGCAGCGCTGAAGAGAATGTTAGCAAAGAGGTAACCGGGACAGCGAAAACAGTACTCAAAGACAGGGAGAGCAAGCTCTCTCTTGGCACTTTGGATATGGGACATACAGCGAGATGTTTGCTGCTTTTGCGTTTGGCTGTTGGGAGATTTCCAGCACAAAGATATCTAGTTGATTTGAAGCAGTTCCGAGAAAGTCTAAACATAATCGCCACTTCTCCCTCCTGGCACTTTCCATGTGGGAGATATAGCAGGATGTATATTGGTTTTGACGACAACTGAATGGACAGTGTAGGGAGAAAAGTTCCTGGCTCCTTGAATGCTGTTCCTGGAGACACTGCGATCAATGTGGGAGATATGTCAAGATGTGTGTTGGTTTTGAGGACGGCTCTCTGGAGAGTCTTAGCAAAGAGGTCACAGGGATAATCAGAGCAATTCTCAGAGACACTGAGAACAAGCTCGACAATTCCCTCCTGGCACTTTCCCTGTAGGAGATACCGCAAGACGTTTCTGTAGATTGGGCACAGCGCTCTGCAGGGTGTTAGCAGAGACTTTCCCGGGACAGTGAAACCCTATGTCAGAGACACTGAGAAGAAGCCCCAATGTTCCCTCCAGGCACTTTCAGTGTGGGTGCCTTCTCCACGTGGTTCCTGGTTTCCCTGCAGCGCTGAAGAGAATGTTAGCAAAGAGGTAACCGGCACAGTGAAAACAGTACTCAAAGACAGGGAGAGCAAGCTCTCTCTTGGCACTTTGGATGTGGGACATACAGCGAGATGTTTGCTGCTTTTGCGTTTGGCTGTTGGGAGATTTACAGCACAAAGATATCTAGTTGATTTGAAGCAGTTCCGAGAAAGTCTAAACATAATCGCCACTTCTCCCTCCTGGCACTTTCCATGTGGGAGATATAGGAGGATGTATATTGGTTTTGACGACAACTGAATGGACAGTGTAGGGAGAAAAGTTCCTGGCTCCTTGAATGCCGTTCCTGGAGACACTGCGATCAATGTGGGAGATATGTCAAGATGTGTGTTGGTTTTGAGGACGGCTCTCTGGAGAGTCTTAGCAAAGAGGTCACAGGGATAATCAGAGCAATTCTCAGAGACACTGAGAACAAGCTCGACAATTCCCTCCTGGCACTTTCCCTGTAGGAGATACCGCAAGACGTTTCTGTACATTGGGCACAGCGCTCTGCAGGGTGTTAGCAGAGACTTTCCCGGGACAGTGAAACCCTATGTCAGAGACACTGAGAAGAAGCCCCAATGTTCCCTCCAGGCACTTTCAGTGTGGGTGCCTTCTCCACGTGGTTCCTGGTTTCCCTGCAGCGCTGAAGAGAATGTTAGCAAAGAGGTAACCGGGACAGTGAAAACAGTACTCAAAGACAGGGAGAGCAAGCTCTCTCTTGGCACTTTGGATGTGGGACATACAGCGAGATGTTTGCTGCTTTTGCGTTTGGCTGTTGGGAGATTTACAGCACAAAGATATCTAGTTGATTTGAAGCAGTTCCGAGAAAGTCTAAACATAATCGCCACTTCTCCCTCCTGGCACTTTCCATGTGGGAGATATAGGAGGATGTATATTGGTTTGACGACAACTGAATGGACAGTGTAGGGAGAAAAGTTCCTGGCTCCTTGAATGCCGTTCCTGGAGACACTGCGATCAATGAGGGAGATATGTCAAGATGTGTGTTGGTTTTGAGGACGGCTCTCTGGAGAGTCTTAGCAAAGAGGTCACAGGGATAATCAGAGCAATTCTCAGAGACACTGAGAACAAGCTCGACAATTCCCTCCTGGCACTTTCCCTGTAGGAGATACCGCAAGACGTTTCTGTAGATTGGGCACAGCGCTCTGCAGGGTGTTAGCAGAGACTTTCCCGGGACAGTGAAACCCTATGTCAGAGACACTGAGAAGAAGCCCCAATGTTCCCTCCAGGCACTTTCAGTGTGGGTGCCTTCTCCACGTGGTTCCTGGTTTCCCTGCAGCGCTGAAGAGAATGTTAGCAAAGAGGTAACCGGGACAGTGAAAACAGTACTCAAAGACAGGGAGAGCAAGCTCTCTCTTGGCACTTTGGATGTGGGACATACAGCGAGATGTTTGCTGCTTTTGCGTTTGGCTGTTGGGAGATTTACAGCACAAAGATATCTAGTTGATTTGAAGCAGTTCCGAGAAAGTCTAAACATAATCCTCACTTTTCCCTCCTGGCACTTTCCCTGTAGGAGATACCGCAAGACGTTTCTGTACATTGGGCACAGCGCTCTGCAGGGTGTTAGCAGAGAGTTTCCCGGGACACTGAAACCCTATATCAGAGACACTGAGAAGAAGCCCCAATGTTCCCTCCAGGCACTTTCAGTGTGGGTGCCTTCTCCACGTGGTTCCTGGTTTCCCTGCAGCTCTGAAGAGAATCATAGAATCATAGAATCATAGAATCATAGGGTTGGAAGGGACCTCTGGAGATCATCTAGTCCAACCCCCCTGCCAGAGCAGGGTCACCTAGAGCAGGTTACACAGGAACACGTCCAGGTGGGTTTTGAATGTCTCCAGAGATGGAGACTCCACCACCTCTCTGGGCAGCTTGTTCCAGTGCTCTGCCACCCTCAGGGTAAAGAAGTTCCTCCTCATGTTTAGGTGGAACTTCCTATGTTCCAGTTTGTGCCCATTGCCTCTTGTCCTGTCCCCGGGCACCACTGAAAAGAGCCTCGCCCCATCGTCCTGACACCCACCCTTTAAGTATTTATAAGCGTTGATAAGGTCACCCCTCAGACGTCTTTTTTCCAGACTGAAGAGACCCAAATCCCTCAGCCTTTCCTCATAAGAGAGGTGTTCCAGTCCCCTAATCATCCTCGTAGCCCTCCGCTGCACCCTTTCCAGCAGTTCCCTGTCCCTCTTGAACCGGGGAGCCCAGAACTGGACACAGTACTCCAGGTGCGGTCTCACCAAGGCAGAGTAGAGGGGGAGGATGACCTCCCTTGACCTGCTGGCCACGCTCCTCTTGATGCACCCCAGGATGCCATTGGCCTTCTTGGCCACAAGGGCACATTGCTGACTCATGGTCATCCTGTTGTCCACCAGGACTCCCAGGTCTCTTTCCACAGAGCTGCTCTCCAGCAGGTCAGCACCCAACCTGTACTGGTGCATGGGGTTGTTCCTCCCCAGGTGCAGCACCCTACACTTGCCCTTGTTGAACTTCATAAGGTTTCTCTCTGCCCAGATCTCCAACCTGTCCAGGTCTCTCTGTATGGCGGCACAGCCTTCCGGTGTGTCAGCCACCCCACCCAGCTTGGTGTCATCAGCAAACTTGCTGAGGGTGCACTCTATCCCCTCATCCAGGTCATTGATGAATATGTTGAACAGGACTGGACCCAGTACTGACCCCTGGGGAACACCACTCGTCACTGGTCTCCAACTAGACTCTGTGCCCCTAATCACAACCCTCTGAGCTCTATCTTTCAACCAGTTTTCTATCCACCCCACTGTCCATTCATCTAACCCACACTTCCTAAGCTTCCCTATGAGGATGCTGTGGGAGACCGTGTCAAACGCCTTGCTTAAGTCAAGGTAGACCACATCTACCGCCCTCCCCTCATCTATCCATCTAGTCATGCCATCGTAGAAGGCTATCAGGTTAGTCAGACATGATTTCCCCCTGGTGAATCCATGCTGAGTACTTCTGATAGCTTTCCTTTCCTCCACGCGCCTTGAGATGACACCCAGAACGAGCTGTTCCATCATCTTTCCAGGGATGGAGGTGAGGCTGACCGGCCTGTAGTTCCCCGGCTCCTCCTTCTTGCCTTTCTTGAAGACTGGAGTGACATTGGCTTTCCTCCAGTCCGCAGGCACCTCGCCTGTTCTCCAGGACTTTTCAAAGATGATGGAGAGCGGCCCAGCAATGACTTCCGCCAGCTCCCTCAGCACTCTCGGGTGCATCCCATCAGGGCCCATGGACTTGTGAATATCTAGATGATCTAATTGGTCCCTCACTCGCTCCTCCTCAACCCAAGGGAAGTCGTCTTCTTTCCCTGTTACTTTATTCAATGCCTGGGACTCCTGAGGGCTGGGCCGAGCAGAAAAGACCGAAGCAAAGAAGGCATTCAGTAACTCTGCCTTCTCCACATCCTCCGTCACCATGACTCCTGCCTCATTCAGCAGTGGGCCTACAACTTCCCTGGTCTTCCTTTTGCTTCCAATATACTTGTAGAAGCTCTTTTTGTTTTGCTTGATGTCCCTAGCCAGGTCTAATTCCAAGGCAGCCTTGGCTTTCCTTGTTTCATCCCTGCAACAATGTTGCTAACAATGCTAAGAATGTTAGCAAAGAGGTAATCGGGACAGTGCAAACAGTACTCAAAGACAGGGAGAGCAAGCTCTCTCTTGGCACTTTGGATGTGGGACATACAGCGAGATGTTTGCTGCTTTTGCGTTTGGCTGTTGGGAGATTTACAGCACAAAGATATCTAGTTGATTTGAAGCAGTTCCGAGAAAGTCTAAACATAATCGCCACTTCTCCCTCCTGGCACTTTCCATGGGGGAGATATAGCAGGATGTATATTGGTTTTGAGGACAACTGAATGGACAGTGTAGGGAGAAAAGTTCCTGGCTCCTTGAATGCCGTTCCTGGAGACACTGCGATCAATGTGGGAGATATGTCAAGATGTGTGTTGGTTTTGAGGACGGCTCTCTGGAGAGTCTTAGCAAAGAGGTCACAGGGATAATCAGAGCAATTCTCAGAGACACTGAGAACAAGCTCGACAATTCCCTCCTGGCACTTTCCCTGTAGGAGATACCGCAAGACGTTTCTGTAGATTGGGCACAGCGCTCTGCAGGGTGTTAGCAGAGACTTTCCCGGGACAGTGAAACCCTATGTCAGAGACACTGAGAAGAAGCCCCAATGTTCCCTCCAGGCACTTTCAGTGTGGGTGCCTTCTCCACGTGGTTCCTGGTTTCCCTGCAGTGCTGAAGAGAATGTTAGCAAAGAGGTAACCGGGACAGTGCAAACAGTACTCAAAGACAGGGAGAGCAAGCTCTCTCTTGGCACTTTGGATGTGGGACATACAGCGAGATGTTTGCTGCTTTTGCGTTTGGCTGTTGGGAGATTTACAGCACAAAGATATCTAGTTGATTTGAAGCAGTTCCGAGAAAGTCTAAACATAATCGCCACTTCTCCCTCCTGGCACTTTCCATGTGGGAGATATAGCAGGATGCATATTGGTTTTGAGGACAACTCAATGGACAGTGTAGGGAGAAAAGTTCCTGGCTCCTTGAATGCCGTTCCTGGAGACACTGCGATCAATGTGGGAGATATGTCAAGATGTGTGTTTGTTTTGAGGACGGCTCTCTGGAGAGTCTTAGCAAAGAGGTCACCGGGATAATCAGAGCAATTCTCAGAGACACTGAGAACAAGCTCGACAATTCCCTCCTGGCACTTTCCCTGTAGGAGATACCGCAAGACGTTTCTGTAGATTGGGCACAGCGCTCTGCAGGGTGTTAGCAGAGACTTTCCCGGGACAGTGAAACCCTATGTCAGAGACACTGAGAAGAAGCCCCAATGTTCCCTCCAGGCACTTTCAGTGTGGGTGCCTTCTCCACGTGGTTCCTGGTTTCCCTGCAGCGCTGAAGAGAATGTTAGCAAAGAGGTAACCGGGACAGTGAAAACAGTACTCAAAGACAGGGAGAGCAAGCTCTCTCTTGGCACTTTGGATGTGGGACATACAGCGAGATGTTTGCTGCTTTTGCGTTTGGCTGTTGGGAGATTTACAGCACAAAGATATCTAGTTGATTTGAAGCAGTTCCGAGAAAGTCTAAACATAATCCTCACTTTTCCCTCCTGGCACTTTCCATGTGGGAGATATAGCAGGATGTATATTGGTTTTGAGGACAACTCAATGGACAGTGTAGGGAGAAAAGTTCCTGGCTCCTTGAATGCCGTTCCTGGAGACACTGCGATCAATGTGGGAGATATGTCAAGATGTGTGTTGGTTTTGAGGACGGCTCTCTGGAGAGTCTTAGCAAAGAGGTCACAGGGATAATCAGAGCAATTCTCAGAGACACTGAGAACAAGCTCGACAATTCCCTCCTGGCACTTTCCCTGTAGGAGATACCGCAAGACGTTTCTGTAGATTGGGCACAGCGCTCTGCAGGGTGTTAGCAGAGACTTTCCCGGGACAGTGAAACCCTATGTCAGAGACACTGAGAAGAAGCCCCAATGTTCCCTCCAGGCACTTTCAGTGTGGGTGCCTTCTCCACGTGGTTCCTGGTTTCCCTGCAGCGCTGAAGAGAATGTTAGCAAAGAGGTAACCGGCACAGTGAAAACAGTACTCAAAGACAGGGAGAGCAAGCTCTCTCTTGGCACTTTGGATGTGGGACATACAGCGAGATGTTTGCTGCTTTTGTGTTTGGCTGTTGGGAGATTTACAGCACAAAGATATCTAGTTGATTTGAAGCAGTTCCGAGAAAGTCTAAACATAATCGCCACTTCTCCCTCCTGGCACTTTCCATGTGGGAGATATAGCAGGATGTATATTGGTTTTGACGACAACTGAATGGACAGTGTAGGGAGAAAAGTTCCTGGCTCCTTGAATGCCGTTCCTGGAGACACTGCGATCAATGTGGGAGATATGTCAAGATGTGTGTTTGTTTTGAGGACGGCTCTCTGGAGAGTCTTAGCAAAGAGGTCACAGGGATAATCAGAGCAATTCTCAGAGACACTGAGAACAAGCTCGACAATTCCCTCCTGGCACTTTCCCTGTAGGAGATACCGCAAGACGTTTCTGTAGATTGGGCACAGCGCTCTGCAGGGTGTTAGCAGAGACTTTCCCGGGACAGTGAAACCCTATGTCAGAGACACTGAGAAGAAGCCCCAATGTTCCCTCCAGGCACTTTCACTGTGGGTGCCTTCTCCACGTGGTTCCTGGTTTCCCTGCAGCGCTGAAGAGAATGTTAGCAAAGAGGTAACCGGGACAGGGAAAACAGTACTCAAAGACAGGGAGAGCAAGCTCTCTCTTGGCACTTTGGATGTGGGACATACAGCGAGATGTTTGCTGCTTTTGCGTTTGGCTGTTGGGAGATTTACAGCACAAAGATATCTAGTTGATTTGAAGCAGTTCCGAGAAAGTCTAAACATAATCCCCACTTCTCCCTCCTGGCACTTTCCATGTGGGAGATATAGCAGGATGTATATTGGTTTTGAGGACAACTCAATGGACAGTGTAGGGAGAAAAGTTCCTGGCTCCTTGAATGCCGTTCCTGGAGACACTGCGATCAATGTGGGAGATATGTCAAGATGTGTGTTGGTTTTGAGGACGGCTCTCTGGAGAGTCTTAGCAAAGAGGTCACAGGGATAATCAGAGCAATTCTCAGAGACACTGAGAACAAGCTCGACAATTCCCTCCTGGCACTTTCCCTGTAGGAGATACCGCAAGACGTTTCTGTAGATTGGGCACAGCGCTCTGCAGGGTGTTAGCAGAGACTTTCCCGGGACAGTGAAACCCTATGTCAGAGACACTGAGAAGAAGCCCCAATGTTCCCTCCAGGCACTTTCAGTGTGGGTGCCTTCTCCACGTGGTGCCTGGTTTCCCTGCAGCGCTGAAGAGAATGTTAGCAAAGAGGTAACCGGGACAGTGCAAACAGTACTCAAAGACAGGGAGAGCAAGCTCTCTCTTGGCACTTTGGATGTGGGACATACAGCGAGATGTTTGCTGCTTTTGCGTTTGGCTGTTGGGAGATTTACAGCACAAAGATATCTAGTTGATTTGAAGCAGTTCCGAGAAAGTCTAAACATAATCGCCACTTCTCCCTCCTGGCACTTTCCATGTGGGAGATATAGGAGGATGTATATTGGTTTTGAGGACAACTCAATGGACAGTGTAGGGAGAAAAGTTCCTGGCTCCTTGAATGCCGTTCCTGGAGACACTGCGATCAATGAGGGAGATATGTCAAGATGTGTGTTGGTTTTGAGGACGGCTCTCTGGAGAGTCTTAGCAAAGAGGTCACAGGGATAATCAGAGCAATTCTCAGAGACACTGAGAACAAGCTCGACAATTCCCTCCTGGCACTTTCCCTGTAGGAGATACCGCAAGACGTTTCTGTAGATTGGGCACAGCGCTCTGCAGGGTGTTAGCAGAGACTTTCCCGGGACAGTGAAACCCTATGTCAGAGACACTGAGAAGAAGCCCCAATGTTCCCTCCAGGCACTTTCAGTGTGGGTGCCTTCTCCACGTGGTTCCTGGTTTCCCTGCAGCGCTGAAGAGAATGTTAGCAAAGAGGTAACCGGGACAGTGCAAACAGTACTCAAAGACAGGGAGAGCAAGCTCTCTCTTGGCACTTTGGATGTGGGACATACAGCGAGATGTTTGCTGCTTTTGCGTTTGGCTGTTGGGAGATTTACAGCACAAAGATATCTAGTTGATTTGAAGCAGTTCCGAGAAAGTCTAAACATAATCGCCACTTCTCCCTCCTGGCACTTTCCATGTGGGAGATATAGCAGGATGTATATTGGTTTTGAGGACAACTGAATGGACAGTGTAGGGAGAAAAGTTCCTGGCTCCTTGAATGCCGTTCCTGGAGACACTGCGATCAATGTGGGAGATATGTCAAGATGTGTGTTGGTTTTGAGGACGGCTCTCTGGAGAGTCTTAGCAAAGAGGTCACAGGGATAATCAGAGCAATTCTCAGAGACACTGAGAACAAGCTCGACAATTCCCTCCTGGCACTTTCCCTGTAGGAGATACCGCAAGACGTTTCTGTAGATTGGGCACAGCGCTCTGCAGGGTGTTAGCAGAGACTTTCCCGGGACAGTGAAACCCTATGTCAGAGACACTGAGAAGAAGCCCCAATGTTCCCTCCAGGCACTTTCAGTGTGGGTGCCTTCTCCACGTGGTTCCTGGTTTCCCTGCAGCGCTGAAGAGAATGTTAGCAAAGAGGTAACCGGCACAGTGAAAACAGTACTCAAAGACAGGGAGAGCAAGCTCTCTCTTGGCACTTTGGATGTGGGACATACAGCGAGATGTTTGCTGCTTTTGCGTTTGGCTGTTGGGAGATTTACAGCACAAAGATATCTAGTTGATTTGAAGCAGTTCCGAGAAAGTCTAAACATAATCCTCACTTTTCCCTCCTGGCACTTTCCCTGTAGGAGATACCGCAAGACGTTTCTGTACATTGGGCACAGCGCTCTGCAGGGTGTTAGCAGAGAGTTTCCCGGGACAGTGAAACCCTATATCAGAGACACTGAGAAGAAGCCCCAATGTTCCCTCCAGGCACTTTCAGTGTGGGTGCCTTCTCCACGTGGTTCCTGGTTTCACTGCAGCTCTGAAGAGAATGTTAGCAAAGAGGTAATCGGGACAGTGCAAACAGTACTCAAAGACAGGGAGAGCAAGCTCTCTCTTGGCACTTTGGATGTGGGACATACAGCGAGATGTTTGCTGCTTTTGCGTTTGGCTGTTGGGAGATTTACAGCACAAAGATATCTAGTTGATTTGAAGCAGTTCCGAGAAAGTCTAAACATAATCGCCACTTCTCCCTCCTGGCACTTTCCATGTGGGAGATATAGCAGGATGTATATTGGTTTTGAGGACAACTCAATGGACAGTGTAGGGAGAAAAGTTCCTGGCTCCTTGAATGCCGTTCCTGGAGACACTGCGATCAATGTGGGAGATATGTCAAGATGTGTGTTGGTTTTGAGGACGGCTCTCTGGAGAGTCTTAGCAAAGAGGTCACAGGGATAATCAGAGCAATTCTCAGAGACACTGAGAACAAGCTCGACAATTCCCTCCTGGCACTTTCCCTGTAGGAGATACCGCAAGACGTTTCTGTAGATTGGGCACAGCGCTCTGCAGGGTGTTAGCAGAGACTTTCCCGGGACAGTGAAACCCTATGTCAGAGACACTGAGAAGAAGCCCCAATGTTCCCTCCAGGCACTTTCAGTGTGGGTGCCTTCTCCACGTGGTTCCTGGTTTCCCTGCAGTGCTGAAGAGAATGTTAGCAAAGAGGTAACCGGGACAGTGCAAACAGTACTCAAAGACAGGGAGAGCAAGCTCTCTCTTGGCACTTTGGATGTGGGACATACAGCGAGATGTTTGCTGCTTTTGCGTTTGGCTGTTGGGAGATTTACAGCACAAAGATATCTAGTTGATTTGAAGCAGTTCCGAGAAAGTCTAAACATAATCGCCACTTCTCCCTCCTGGCACTTTCCATGTGGGAGATATAGCAGGATGTATATTGGTTTTGAGGACAACTCAATGGACAGTGTAGGGAGAAAAGTTCCTGGCTCCTTGAATGCCGTTCCTGGAGACACTGCGATCAATGTGGGAGATATGTCAAGATGTGTGTTGGTTTTGAGGACGGCTCTCTGGAGAGTCTTAGCAAAGAGGTCACCGGGATAATCAGAGCAATTCTCAGAGACACTGAGAACAAGCTCGACAATTCCCTCCTGGCACTTTCCCTGTAGGAGATACCGCAAGACGTTTCTGTAGATTGGGCACAGCGCTCTGCAGGGTGTTAGCAGAGACTTTCCCGGGACAGTGAAACCCTATGTCAGAGACACTGAGAAGAAGCCCCAATGTTCCCTCCAGGCACTTTCAGTGTGGGTGCCTTCTCCACGTGGTTCCTGGTTTCCCTGCAGCGCTGAAGAGAATGTTAGCAAAGAGGTAACCGGGACAGTGAAAACAGTACTCAAAGACAGGGAGAGCAAGCTCTCTCTTGGCACTTTGGATGTGGGACATACAGCGAGATGTTTGCTGCTTTTGCGTTTGGCTGTTGGGAGATTTACAGCACAAAGATATCTAGTTGATTTGAAGCAGTTCCGAGAAAGTCTAAACATAATCCTCACTTTTCCCTCCTGGCACTTTCCCTGTAGGAGATACCGCAAGACGTTTCTGTACATTGGGCACAGCGCTCTGCAGGGTGTTAGCAGAGAGTTTCCCGGGACACTGAAACCCTATATCAGAGACACTGAGAAGAAGCCCCAATGTTCCCTCCAGGCACTTTCAGTGTGGGTGCCTTCTCCACTTGGTTCCTGGTTTCACTGCAGCTCTGAAGAGAATGTTAGCAAAGAGGTAATCGGGACAGTGCAAACAGTACTCAAAGACAGGGAGAGCAAGCTCTCTCTTGGCACTTTGGATGTGGGACATACAGCGAGATGTTTGCTGCTTTTGCGTTTGGCTGTTGGGAGATTTACAGCACAAAGATATCTAGTTGATTTGAAGCAGTTCCGAGGAAGTCTAAACATAATCGCCACTTCTCCCTCCTGGCACTTTCCATGTGGGAGATATAGCAGGATGTATATTGGTTTTGACGACAACTCAATGGACAGTGTAGGGAGAAAAGTTCCTGGCTCCTTGAATGCCGTTCCTGGAGACACTGCGATCAATGTGGGAGATATGTCAAGATGTGTGTTGGTTTTGAGGACGGCTCTCTGGAGAGTCTTAGCAAAGAGGTCACAGGGATAATCAGAGCAATTCTCAGAGACACTGAGAACAAGCTCGACAATTCCCTCCTGGCACTTTCCCTGTAGGAGATACCGCAAGACGTTTCTGTAGATTGGGCACAGCGCTCTGCAGGGTGTTAGCAGAGACTTTCCCGGGACAGTGAAACCCTATGTCAGAGACACTGAGAAGAAGCCCCAATGTTCCCTCCAGGCACTTTCAGTGTGGGTGCCTTCTCCACGTGGTTCCTGGTTTCCCTGCAGTGCTGAAGAGAATGTTAGCAAAGAGGTAACCGGGACAGTGCAAACAGTACTAAAAGACAGGGAGAGCAAGCTCTCTCTTGGCACTTTGGATGTGGGACATACAGCGAGATGTTTGCTGCTTTTGCGTTTGGCTGTTGGGAGATTTACAGCACAAAGATATCTAGTTGATTTGAAGCAGTTCCGAGAAAGTCTAAACATAATCGCCACTTCTCCCTCCTGGCACTTTCCATGTGGGAGATATAGGAGGATGTATATTGGTTTTGAGGACAACTCAATGGACAGTGTAGGGAGAAAAGTTCCTGGCTCCTTGAATGCCGTTCCTGGAGACACTGCGATCAATGAGGGAGATATGTCAAGATGTGTGTTGGTTTTGAGGACGGCTCTCTGGAGAGTCTTAGCAAAGAGGTCACAGGGATAATCAGAGCAATTCTCAGAGACACTGAGAACAAGCTCGACAATTCCCTCCTGGCACTTTCCCTGTAGGAGATACCGCAAGACGTTTCTGTAGATTGGGCACAGCGCTCTGCAGGGTGTTAGCAGAGACTTTCCCGGGACAGTGAAACCCTATGTCAGAGACACTGAGAAGAAGCCCCAATGTTCCCTCCAGGCACTTTCAGTGTGGGTGCCTTCTCCACGTGGTTCCTGGTTTCCCTGCAGCGCTGAAGAGAATGTTAGCAAAGAGGTAACCGGGACAGTGCAAACAGTACTCAAAGACAGGGAGAGCAAGCTCTCTCTTGGCACTTTGGATGTGGGACATACAGCGAGATGTTTGCTGCTTTTGCGTTTGGCTGTTGGGAGATTTACAGCACAAAGATATCTAGTTGATTTGAAGCAGTTCCGAGAAAGTCTAAACATAATCGCCACTTCTCCCTCCTGGCACTTTCCATGTGGGAGATATAGCAGGATGTATATTGGTTTTGAGGACAACTGAATGGACAGTGTAGGGAGAAAAGTTCCTGGCTCCTTGAATGCCGTTCCTGGAGACACTGCGATCAATGTGGGAGATATGTCAAGATGTGTGTTGGTTTTGAGGACGGCTCTCTGGAGAGTCTTAGCAAAGAGGTCACAGGGATAATCAGAGCAATTCTCAGAGACACTGAGAACAAGCTCGACAATTCCCTCCTGGCACTTTCCCTGTAGGAGATACCGCAAGACGTTTCTGTAGATTGGGCACAGCGCTCTGCAGGGTGTTAGCAGAGACTTTCCCGGGACAGTGAAACCCTATGTCAGAGACACTGAGAAGAAGCCCCAATGTTCCCTCCAGGCACTTTCAGTGTGGGTGCCTTCTCCACGTGGTTCCTGGTTTCCCTGCAGCGCTGAAGAGAATGTTAGCAAAGAGGTAACCGGCACAGTGAAAACAGTACTCAAAGACAGGGAGAGCAAGCTCTCTCTTGGCACTTTGGATGTGGGACATACAGCGAGATGTTTGCTGCTTTTGCGTTTGGCTGTTGGGAGATTTACAGCACAAAGATATCTAGTTGATTTGAAGCAGTTCCGAGAAAGTCTAAACATAATCCTCACTTTTCCCTCCTGGCACTTTCCCTGTAGGAGATACCGCAAGACGTTTCTGTACATTGGGCACAGCGCTCTGCAGGGTGTTAGCAGAGAGTTTCCCGGGACAGTGAAACCCTATATCAGAGACACTGAGAAGAAGCCCCAATGTTCCCTCCAGGCACTTTCAGTGTGGGTGCCTTCTCCACGTGGTTCCTGGTTTCACTGCAGCTCTGAAGAGAATGTTAGCAAAGAGGTAATCGGGACAGTGCAAACAGTACTCAAAGACAGGGAGAGCAAGCTCTCTCTTGGCACTTTGGATGTGGGACATACAGCGAGATGTTTGCTGCTTTTGCGTTTGGCTGTTGGGAGATTTACAGCACAAAGATATCTAGTTGATTTGAAGCAGTTCCGAGAAAGTCTAAACATAATCGCCACTTCTCCCTCCTGGCACTTTCCATGTGGGAGATATAGCAGGATGTATATTGGTTTTGAGGACAACTCAATGGACAGTGTAGGGAGAAAAGTTCCTGGCTCCTTGAATGCCGTTCCTGGAGACACTGCGATCAATGTGGGAGATATGTCAAGATGTGTGTTGGTTTTGAGGACGGCTCTCTGGAGAGTCTTAGCAAAGAGGTCACAGGGATAATCAGAGCAATTCTCAGAGACACTGAGAACAAGCTCGACAATTCCCTCCTGGCACTTTCCCTGTAGGAGATACCGCAAGACGTTTCTGTAGATTGGGCACAGCGCTCTGCAGGGTGTTAGCAGAGACTTTCCCGGGACAGTGAAACCCTATGTCAGAGACACTGAGAAGAAGCCCCAATGTTCCCTCCAGGCACTTTCAGTGTGGGTGCCTTCTCCACGTGGTTCCTGGTTTCCCTGCAGTGCTGAAGAGAATGTTAGCAAAGAGGTAACCGGGACAGTGCAAACAGTACTCAAAGACAGGGAGAGCAAGCTCTCTCTTGGCACTTTGGATGTGGGACATACAGCGAGATGTTTGCTGCTTTTGCGTTTGGCTGTTGGGAGATTTACAGCACAAAGATATCTAGTTGATTTGAAGCAGTTCCGAGAAAGTCTAAACATAATCGCCACTTCTCCCTCCTGGCACTTTCCATGTGGGAGATATAGCAGGATGTATATTGGTTTTGAGGACAACTCAATGGACAGTGTAGGGAGAAAAGTTCCTGGCTCCTTGAATGCCGTTCCTGGAGACACTGCGATCAATGTGGGAGATATGTCAAGATGTGTGTTGGTTTTGAGGACGGCTCTCTGGAGAGTCTTAGCAAAGAGGTCACCGGGATAATCAGAGCAATTCTCAGAGACACTGAGAACAAGCTCGACAATTCCCTCCTGGCACTTTCCCTGTAGGAGATACCGCAAGACGTTTCTGTAGATTGGGCACAGCGCTCTGCAGGGTGTTAGCAGAGACTTTCCCGGGACAGTGAAACCCTATGTCAGAGACACTGAGAAGAAGCCCCAATGTTCCCTCCAGGCACTTTCAGTGTGGGTGCCTTCTCCACGTGGTTCCTGGTTTCCCTGCAGCGCTGAAGAGAATGTTAGCAAAGAGGTAACCGGGACAGTGAAAACAGTACTCAAAGACAGGGAGAGCAAGCTCTCTCTTGGCACTTTGGATGTGGGACATACAGCGAGATGTTTGCTGCTTTTGCGTTTGGCTGTTGGGAGATTTACAGCACAAAGATATCTAGTTGATTTGAAGCAGTTCCGAGAAAGTCTAAACATAATCCTCACTTTTCCCTCCTGGCACTTTCCCTGTAGGAGATACCGCAAGACGTTTCTGTACATTGGGCACAGCGCTCTGCAGGGTGTTAGCAGAGAGTTTCCCGGGACACTGAAACCCTATATCAGAGACACTGAGAAGAAGCCCCAATGTTCCCTCCAGGCACTTTCAGTGTGGGTGCCTTCTCCACTTGGTTCCTGGTTTCACTGCAGCTCTGAAGAGAATGTTAGCAAAGAGGTAATCGGGACAGTGCAAACAGTACTCAAAGACAGGGAGAGCAAGCTCTCTCTTGGCACTTTGGATGTGGGACATACAGCGAGATGTTTGCTGCTTTTGCGTTTGGCTGTTGGGAGATTTACAGCACAAAGATATCTAGTTGATTTGAAGCAGTTCCGAGGAAGTCTAAACATAATCGCCACTTCTCCCTCCTGGCACTTTCCATGTGGGAGATATAGCAGGATGTATATTGGTTTTGACGACAACTCAATGGACAGTGTAGGGAGAAAAGTTCCTGGCTCCTTGAATGCCGTTCCTGGAGACACTGCGATCAATGTGGGAGATATGTCAAGATGTGTGTTGGTTTTGAGGACGGCTCTCTGGAGAGTCTTAGCAAAGAGGTCACAGGGATAATCAGAGCAATTCTCAGAGACACTGAGAACAAGCTCGACAATTCCCTCCTGGCACTTTCCCTGTAGGAGATACCGCAAGACGTTTCTGTAGATTGGGCACAGCGCTCTGCAGGGTGTTAGCAGAGACTTTCCCGGGACAGTGAAACCCTATGTCAGAGACACTGAGAAGAAGCCCCAATGTTCCCTCCAGGCACTTTCAGTGTGGGTGCCTTCTCCACGTGGTTCCTGGTTTCCCTGCAGTGCTGAAGAGAATGTTAGCAAAGAGGTAACCGGGACAGTGCAAACAGTACTAAAAGACAGGGAGAGCAAGCTCTCTCTTGGCACTTTGGATGTGGGACATACAGCGAGATGTTTGCTGCTTTTGCGTTTGGCTGTTGGGAGATTTACAGCACAAAGATATCTAGTTGATTTGAAGCAGTTCCGAGAAAGTCTAAACATAATCGCCACTTCTCCCTCCTGGCACTTTCCATGTGGGAGATATAGGAGGATGTATATTGGTTTTGAGGACAACTCAATGGACAGTGTAGGGAGAAAAGTTCCTGGCTCCTTGAATGCCGTTCCTGGAGACACTGCGATCAATGTGGGAGATATGTCAAGATGTGTGTTGGTTTTGAGGACGGCTCTCTGGAGAGTCTTAGCAAAGAGGTCACAGGGATAATCAGAGCAATTCTCAGAGACACTGAGAACAAGCTCGACAATTCCCTCCTGGCACTTTCCCTGTAGGAGATACCGCAAGACGTTTCTGTAGATTGGGCACAGCGCTCTGCAGGGTGTTAGCAGAGACTTTCCCGGGACAGTGAAACCCTATGTCAGAGACACTGAGAAGAAGCCCCAATGTTCCCTCCAGGCACTTTCAGTGTGGGTGCCTTCTCCACGTGGTTCCTGGTTTCCCTGCAGTGCTGAAGAGAATGTTAGCAAAGAGGTAACCGGGACAGTGCAAACAGTACTCAAAGACAGGGAGAGCAAGCTCTCTCTTGGCACTTTGGATGTGGGACATACAGCGAGATGTTTGCTGCTTTTGCGTTTGGCTGTTGGGAGATTTACAGCACAAAGATATCTAGTTGATTTGAAGCAGTTCCGAGAAAGTCTAAACATAATCGCCACTTCTCCCTCCTGGCACTTTCCATGTGGGAGATATAGCAGGATGTATATTGGTTTTGAGGACAACTCAATGGACAGTGTAGGGAGAAAAGTTCCTGGCTCCTTGAATGCCGTTCCTGGAGACACTGCGATCAATGTGGGAGATATGTCAAGATGTGTGTTGGTTTTGAGGACGGCTCTCTGGAGAGTCTTAGCAAAGAGGTCACCGGGATAATCAGAGCAATTCTCAGAGACACTGAGAACAAGCTCGACAATTCCCTCCTGGCACTTTCCCTGTAGGAGATACCGCAAGACGTTTCTGTAGATTGGGCACAGCGCTCTGCAGGGTGTTAGCAGAGACTTTCCCGGGACAGTGAAACCCTATGTCAGAGACACTGAGAAGAAGCCCCAATGTTCCCTCCAGGCACTTTCAGTGTGGGTGCCTTCTCCACGTGGTTCCTGGTTTCCCTGCAGCGCTGAAGAGAATGTTAGCAAAGAGGTAACCGGGACAGTGAAAACAGTACTCAAAGACAGGGAGAGCAAGCTCTCTCTTGGCACTTTGGATGTGGGACATACAGCGAGATGTTTGCTGCTTTTGCGTTTGGCTGTTGGGAGATTTACAGCACAAAGATATCTAGTTGATTTGAAGCAGTTCCGAGAAAGTCTAAACATAATCCTCACTTTTCCCTCCTGGCACTTTCCCTGTAGGAGATACCGCAAGACGTTTCTGTACATTGGGCACAGCGCTCTGCAGGGTGTTAGCAGAGAGTTTCCCGGGACACTGAAACCCTATATCAGAGACACTGAGAAGAAGCCCCAATGTTCCCTCCAGGCACTTTCAGTGTGGGTGCCTTCTCCACGTGGTTCCTGGTTTCACTGCAGCTCTGAAGAGAATGTTAGCAAAGAGGTAATCGGGACAGTGCAAACAGTACTCAAAGACAGGGAGAGCAAGCTCTCTCTTGGCACTTTGGATGTGGGACATACAGCGAGATGTTTGCTGCTTTTGCGTTTGGCTGTTGGGAGATTTACAGCACAAAGATATCTAGTTGATTTGAAGCAGTTCCGAGGAAGTCTAAACATAATCGCCACTTCTCCCTCCTGGCACTTTCCATGTGGGAGATATAGCAGGATGTATATTGGTTTTGACGACAACTCAATGGACAGTGTAGGGAGAAAAGTTCCTGGCTCCTTGAATGCCGTTCCTGGAGACACTGCGATCAATGTGGGAGATATGTCAAGATGTGTGTTGGTTTTGAGGACGGCTCTCTGGAGAGTCTTAGCAAAGAGGTCACAGGGATAATCAGAGCAATTCTCAGAGACACTGAGAACAAGCTCGACAATTCCCTCCTGGCACTTTCCCTGTAGGAGATACCGCAAGACGTTTCTGTAGATTGGGCACAGCGCTCTGCAGGGTGTTAGCAGAGACTTTCCCGGGACAGTGAAACCCTATGTCAGAGACACTGAGAAGAAGCCCCAATGTTCCCTCCAGGCACTTTCAGTGTGGGTGCCTTCTCCACGTGGTTCCTGGTTTCCCTGCAGTGCTGAAGAGAATGTTAGCAAAGAGGTAACCGGGACAGTGCAAACAGTACTCAAAGACAGGGAGAGCAAGCTCTCTCTTGGCACTTTGGATGTGGGACATACAGCGAGATGTTTGCTGCTTTTGCGTTTGGCTGTTGGGAGATTTACAGCACAAAGATATCTAGTTGATTTGAAGCAGTTCCGAGAAAGTCTAAACATAATCGCCACTTCTCCCTCCTGGCACTTTCCATGTGGGAGATATAGCAGGATGCATATTGGTTTTGAGGACAACTCAATGGACAGTGTAGGGAGAAAAGTTCCTGGCTCCTTGAATGCCGTTCCTGGAGACACTGCGATCAATGTGGGAGATATGTCAAGATGTGTGTTGGTTTTGAGGACGGCTCTCTGGAGAGTCTTAGCAAAGAGGTCACAGGGATAATCAGAGCAATTCTCAGAGACACTGAGAACAAGCTCGACAATTCCCTCCTGGCACTTTCCCTGTAGGAGATACCGCAAGACGTTTCTGTAGATTGGGCACAGCGCTCTGCAGGGTGTTAGCAGAGACTTTCCCGGGACAGTGAAACCCTATGTCAGAGACACTCAGAAGAAGCCCCAATGTTCCCTCCAGGCACTTTCAGTGTGGGTGCCTTCTCCACGTGGTTCCTGGTTTCCCTGCAGCGCTGAAGAGAATGTTAGCAAAGAGGTAACCGTGACAGTAAAAACAGTACTCAAAGACAGGGAGAGCAAGCTCTCTCTTGGCACTTTGGATGTGGGACATACAGCGAGATGTTTGCTGCTTTTGCGTTTGGCTGTTGGGAGATTTACAGCACAAAGATATCTAGTTGATTTGAAGCAGTTCCGAGAAAGTCTAAACATAATCCTCACTTTTCCCTCCTGGCACTTTCCCTGTAGGAGATACCGCAAGACGTTTCTGTACATTGGGCACAGCGCTCTGCAGGGTGTTAGCAGAGAGTTTCCCGGGACACTGAAACCCTATATCAGAGACACTGAGAAGAAGCCCCAATGTTCCCTCCAGGCACTTTCAGTGTGGGTGCCTTCTCCACGTGGTTCCTGGTTTCACTGCAGCTCTGAAGAGAATGTTAGCAAAGAGGTAATCGGGACAGTGCAAACAGTACTCAAAGACAGGGAGAGCAAGCTCTCTCTTGGCACTTTGGATGTGGGACATACAGCGAGATGTTTGCTGCTTTTGCGTTTGGCTGTTGGGAGATTTACAGCACAAAGATATCTAGTTGATTTGAAGCAGTTCCGAGAAAGTCTAAACATAATCGCCACTTCTCCCTCCTGGCACTTTCCATGTGGGAGATATAGCAGGATGTATATTGGTTTTGAGGACAACTCAATGGACAGTGTAGGGAGAAAAGTTCCTGGCTCCTTGAATGCCGTTCCTGGAGACACTGCGATCAATGTGGGAGATATGTCAAGATGTGTGTTGGTTTTGAGGACGGCTCTCTGGAGAGTCTTAGCAAAGAGGTCACAGGGATAATCAGAGCAATTCTCAGAGACACTGAGAACAAGCTCGACAATTCCCTCCTGGCACTTTCCCTGTAGGAGATACCGCAAGACGTTTCTGTAGATTGGGCACAGCGCTCTGCAGGGTGTTAGCAGAGACTTTCCCGGGACAGTGAAACCCTATGTCAGAGACACTGAGAAGAAGCCCCAATGTTCCCTCCAGGCACTTTCAGTGTGGGTGCCTTCTCCACGTGGTTCCTGGTTTCCCTGCAGTGCTGAAGAGAATGTTAGCAAAGAGGTAACCGGGACAGTGCAAACAGTACTCAAAGACAGGGAGAGCAAGCTCTCTCTTGGCACTTTGGATGTGGGACATACAGCGAGATGTTTGCTGCTTTTGCATTTGGCTGTTGGGAGATTTACAGCACAAAGATATCTAGTTGATTTGAAGCAGTTCCGAGAAAGTCTAAACATAATCGCCACTTCTCCCTCCTGGCACTTTCCATGTGGGAGATATAGGAGGATGTATATTGGTTTTGAGGACAACTCAATGGACAGTGTAGGGAGAAAAGTTCCTGGCTCCTTGAATGCCGTTCCTGGAGACACTGCGATCAATGTGGGAGATATGTCAAGATGTGTGTTGGTTTTGAGGACGGCTCTCTGGAGAGTCTTAGCAAAGAGGTCACCGGGATAATCAGAGCAATTCTCAGAGACACTGAGAACAAGCTCGACAATTCCCTCCTGGCACTTTCCCTGTAGGAGATACCGCAAGACGTTTCTGTAGATTGGGCACAGCGCTCTGCAGGGTGTTAGCAGAGACTTTCCCGGGACAGTGAAACCCTATGTCAGAGACACTGAGAAGAAGCCCCAATGTTCCCTCCAGGCACTTTCAGTGTGGGTGCCTTCTCCACGTGGTTCCTGGTTTCCCTGCAGTGCTGAAGAGAATGTTAGCAAAGAGGTAACCGGGACAGTGCAAACAGTACTCAAAGACAGGGAGAGCAAGCTCTCTCTTGGCACTTTGGATGTGGGACATACAGCGAGATGTTTGCTGCTTTTGCGTTTGGCTGTTGGGAGATTTACAGCACAAAGATATCTAGTTGATTTGAAGCAGTTCCGAGAAAGTCTAAACATAATCGCCACTTCTCCCTCCTGGCACTTTCCATGTGGGAGATATAGCAGGATGCATATTGGTTTTGAGGACAACTCAATGGACAGTGTAGGGAGAAAAGTTCCTGGCTCCTTGAATGCCGTTCCTGGAGACACTGCGATCAATGTGGGAGATATGTCAAGATGTGTGTTGGTTTTGAGGACGGCTCTCTGGAGAGTCTTAGCAAAGAGGTCACAGGGATAATCAGAGCAATTCTCAGAGACACTGAGAACAAGCTCGACAATTCCCTCCTGGCACTTTCCCTGTAGGAGATACCGCAAGACGTTTCTGTAGATTGGGCACAGCGCTCTGCAGGGTGTTAGCAGAGACTTTCCCGGGACAGTGAAACCCTATGTCAGAGACACTGAGAAGAAGCCCCAATGTTCCCTCCAGGCACTTTCAGTGTGGGTGCCTTCTCCACGTGGTTCCTGGTTTCCCTGCAGCGCTGAAGAGAATGTTAGCAAAGAGGTAACCGGGACAGTGCAAACAGTACTCAAAGACAGGGAGAGCAAGCTCTCTCTTGGCACTTTGGATGTGGGACATACAGCGAGATGTTTGCTGCTTTTGCGTTTGGCTGTTGGGAGATTTACAGCACAAAGATATCTAGTTGATTTGAAGCAGTTCCGAGAAAGTCTAAACATAATCGCCACTTCTCCCTCCTGGCACTTTCCATGTGGGAGATATAGGAGGATGTATATTGGTTTTGACGACAACTGAATGGACAGTGTAGGGAGAAAAGTTCCTGGCTCCTTGAATGCCGTTCCTGGAGACACTGCGATCAATGTGGGAGATATGTCAAGATGTGTGTTTGTTTTGAGGACGGCTCTCTGGAGAGTCTTAGCAAATAGGTCACAGGGATAATCAGAGCAATTCTCAGAGACACTGAGAACAAGCTCGACAATTCCCTCCTGGCACTTTCCCTGTAGGAGATACCGCAAGACGTTTCTGTAGATTGGGCACAGCGCTCTGCAGGGTGTTAGCAGAGACTTTCCCGGGACAGTGAAACCCTATGTCAGAGACACTGAGAAGAAGCCCCAATGTTCCCTCCAGGCACTTTCAGTGTGGGTGCCTTCTCCACGTGGTTCCTGGTTTCCCTGCAGCGCTGAAGAGAATGTTAGCAAAGAGGTAACCGGGACAGTGCAAACAGTACTCAAAGACAGGGAGAGCAAGCTCTCTCTTGGCACTTTGGATGTGGGACATACAGCGAGATGTTTGCTGCTTTTGCGTTTGGCTGTTGGGAGATTTACAGCACAAAGATATCTAGTTGATTTGAAGCAGTTCCGAGAAAGTCTAAACATAATCGCCACTTCTCCCTCCTGGCACTTTCCATGTGGGAGATATAGGAGGATGTATATTGGTTTTGAGGACAACTCAATGGACAGTGTAGGGAGAAAAGTTCTTGGCTCCTTGAATGCCGTTCCTGGAGACACTGCGATCAATGTGGGAGATATGTCAAGATGTGTGTTGGTTTTGAGGACGGCTCTCTGGAGAGTCTTAGCAAAGAGGTCACAGGGATAATCAGAGCAATTCTCAGAGACACTGAGAACAAGCTCAACAATTCCCTCCTGGCACTTTCCCTGTAGGAGATACCGCAAGACGTTTCTGTAGATTGGGCACAGCGCTCTGCAGGGTGTTAGCAGAGACTTTCCCGGGACAGTGAAACCCTATGTCAGAGACACTGAGAAGAAGCCCCAATGTTCCCTCCAGGCACTTTCAGTGTGGGTGCCTTCTCCACGTGGTTCCTGGTTTCCCTGCAGCGCTGAAGAGAATGTTAGCAAAGAGGTAACCGGGACAGTGAAAACAGTACTCAAAGACAGGGAGAGCAAGCTCTCTCTTGGCACTTTGGATGTGGGACATACAGCGAGATGTTTGCTGCTTTTGCGTTTGGCTCTTGGGAGATTTACAGCACAAAGATATCTAGTTGATTTGAAGCAGTTCCGAGAAAGTCTAAACATAATCGCCACTTCTCCCTCCTGGCACTTTCCATGTGGGAGATATAGGAGGATGTATATTGGTTTTGAGGACAACTCAATGGACAGTGTAGGGAGAAAAGTTCCTGGCTCCTTGAATGCCGTTCCTGGAGACACTGCGATCAATGAGGGAGATATGTCAAGATGTGTGTTGGTTTTGAGGACGGCTCTCTGGAGAGTCTTAGCAAAGAGGTCACAGGGATAATCAGAGCAATTCTCAGAGACACTGAGAACAAGCTCGACAATTCCCTCCTGGCACTTTCCCTGTAGGAGATACCGCAAGACGTTTCTGTAGATTGGGCACAGCGCTCTGCAGGGTGTTAGCAGAGACTTTCCCGGGACAGTGAAACCCTATGTCAGAGACACTGAGAAGAAGCCCCAATGTTCCCTCCAGGCACTTTCAGTGTGGGTGCCTTCTCCACGTGGTTCCTGGTTTCCCTGCAGCGCTGAAGAGAATGTTAGCAAAGAGGTAACCGGGACAGTGAAAACAGTACTCAAAGACAGGGAGAGCAAGCTCTCTCTTGGCACTTTGGATGTGGGACATACAGCGAGATGTTTGCTGCTTTTGCGTTTGGCTGTTGGGAGATTTACAGCACAAAGATATCTAGTTGATTTGAAGCAGTTCCGAGAAAGTCTAAACATAATCGCCACTTCTCCCTCCTGGCACTTTCCATGTGGGAGATATAGGAGGATATATATTGGTTTTGACGACAACTGAATGGACAGTGTAGGGAGAAAAGTTCCTGGCTCCTTGAATGCCGTTCCTGGAGACACTGCGATCAATGTGGGAGATATGTCAAGATGTGTGTTTGTTTTGAGGACGGCTCTCTGGAGAGTCTTAGCAAAGAGGTCACAGGGATAATCAGAGCAATTCTCAGAGACACTGAGAACAAGCTCCACAATTCCCTCCTGGCACTTTCCCTGTAGGAGATACCGCAAGACGTTTCTGTAGATTGGGCACAGCGCTCTGCAGGGTGTTAGCAGAGACTTTCCCGGGACAGTGAAACCCTATGTCAGAGACACTGAGAAGAAGCCCCAATGTTCCCTCCAGGCACTTTCAGTGTGGGTGCCTTCTCCACGTGGTTCCTGGTTTCCCTGCAGCGCTGAAGAGAATGTTAGCAAAGAGGTAACCGTGACAGTGCAAACAGTACTCAAAGAGAGGGAGAGCAAGCTCTCTCTTGGCACTTTGGATGTGGGACATACAGCGAGATGTTTGCTGCTTTTGCGTTTGGCTGTTGGGAGATTTACAGCACAAAGATATCTAGTTGATTTGAAGCAGTTCCGAGAAAGTCTAAACATAATCGCCACTTCTCCCTCCTGGCACTTTCCATGTGGGAGATATAGCAGGATGTATATTGGTTTTGAGGACAACTCAATGGACAGTGTAGGGAGAAAAGTTCCTGGCTCCTTGAATGCCGTTCCTGGAGACACTGCGATCAATGTGGGAGATATGTCAAGATGTGTGTTGGTTTTGAGGACGGCTCTCTGGAGAGTCTTAGCAAAGAGGTCACAGGGATAATCAGAGCAATTCTCAGAGACACTGAGAACAAGCTCGACAATTCCCTCCTGGCACTTTCCCTGTAGGAGATACCGCAAGACGTTTCTGTAGATTGGGCACAGCGCTCTGCAGGGTGTTAGCAGAGACTTTCCCGGGACAGTGAAACCCTATGTCAGAGACACTGAGAAGAAGCCCCAGTGTTCCCTCCAGGCACTTTCAGTGTGGGTGCCTTCTCCACGTGGTGCCTGGTTTCCCTGCAGCGCTGAAGAGAATGTTAGCAAAGAGGTAACCGGGACAGTGCAAACAGTACTCAAAGACAGGGAGAGCAAGCTCTCTCTTGGCACTTTGGATGTGGGACATACAGCGAGATGTTTGCTGCTTTTGCGTTTGGCTGTTGGGAGATTTACAGCACAAAGATATCTAGTTGATTTGAAGCAGTTCCGAGAAAGTCTAAACATAATCGCCACTTCTCCCTCCTGGCACTTTCCATGTGGGAGATATAGGAGGATGTATATTGGTTTTGAGGACAACTCAATGGACAGTGTAGGGAGAAAAGTTCCTGGCTCCTTGAATGCCGTTCCTGGAGACACTGCGATCAATGAGGGAGATATGTCAAGATGTGTGTTGGTTTTGAGGACGGCTCTCTGGAGAGTCTTAGCAAAGAGGTCACAGGGATAATCAGAGCAATTCTCAGAGACACTGAGAACAAGCTCGACAATTCCCTCCTGGCACTTTCCCTGTAGGAGATACCGCAAGACGTTTCTGTAGATTGGGCACAGCGCTCTGCAGGGTGTTAGCAGAGACTTTCCCGGGACAGTGAAACCCTATGTCAGAGACACTGAGAAGAAGCCCCAATGTTCCCTCCAGGCACTTTCAGTGTGGGTGCCTTCTCCACGTGGTTCCTGGTTTCCCTGCAGCGCTGAAGAGAATGTTAGCAAAGAGGTAACCGGGACAGTGCAAACAGTACTCAAAGACAGGGAGAGCAAGCTCTCTCTTGGCACTTTGGATGTGGGACATACAGCGAGATGTTTGCTGCTTTTGCGTTTGGCTGTTGGGAGATTTACAGCACAAAGATATCTAGTTGATTTGAAGCAGTTCCGAGAAAGTCTAAACATAATCGCCACTTCTCCCTCCTGGCACTTTCCATGTGGGAGATATAGGAGGATGTATATTGGTTTTGAGGACAACTCAATGGACAGTGTAGGGAGAAAAGTTCTTGGCTCCTTGAATGCCGTTCCTGGAGACACTGCGATCAATGTGGGAGATATGTCAAGATGTGTGTTGGTTTTGAGGACGGCTCTCTGGAGAGTCTTAGCAAAGAGGTCACAGGGATAATCAGAGCAATTCTCAGAGACACTGAGAACAAGCTCGACAATTCCCTCCTGGCACTTTCCCTGTAGGAGATACCGCAAGACGTTTCTGTAGATTGGGCACAGCGCTCTGCAGGGTGTTAGCAGAGACTTTCCCGGGACAGTGAAACCCTATGTCAGAGACACTGAGAAGAAGCCCCAATGTTCCCTCCAGGCACTTTCAGTGTGGGTGCCTTCTCCACGTGGTTCCTGGTTTCCCTGCAGCGCTGAAGAGAATGTTAGCAAAGAGGTAACCGGGACAGTGAAAACAGTACTCAAAGACAGGGAGAGCAAGCTCTCTCTTGGCACTTTGGATGTGGGACATACAGCGAGATGTTTGCTGCTTTTGCGTTTGGCTGTTGGGAGATTTACAGCACAAAGATATCTAGTTGATTTGAAGCAGTTCCGAGAAAGTCTAAACATAATCGCCACTTCTCCCTCCTGGCACTTTCCATGTGGGAGATATAGGAGGATGTATATTGGTTTTGACGACAACTGAATGGACAGTGTAGGGAGAAAAGTTCCTGGCTCCTTGAATGCCGTTCCTGGAGACACTGCGATCAATGTGGGAGATATGTCAAGATGTGTGTTTGTTTTGAGGACGGCTCTCTGGAGAGTCTTAGCAAAGAGGTCACAGGGATAATCAGAGCAATTCTCAGAGACACTGAGAACAAGCTCCACAATTCCCTCCTGGCACTTTCCCTGTAGGAGATACCGCAAGACGTTTCTGTAGATTGGGCACAGCGCTCTGCAGGGTGTTAGCAGAGACTTTCCCGGGACAGTGAAACCCTATGTCAGAGACACTGAGAAGAAGCCCCAATGTTCCCTCCAGGCACTTTCAGTGTGGGTGCCTTCTCCACGTGGTTCCTGGTTTCCCTGCAGCGCTGAAGAGAATGTTAGCAAAGAGGTAACCGGGACAGTGCAAACAGTACTCAAAGACAAGGAGAGCAAGCTCTCTCTTGGCACTTTGGATGTGGGACATACAGCGAGATGTTTGCTGCTTTTGCGTTTGGCTGTTGGGAGATTTACAGCACAAAGATATCTAGTTGATTTGAAGCAGTTCCGAGAAAGTCTAAACATAATCCCCACTTCTCCCTCCTGGCACTTTCCATGTGGGAGATATAGCAGGATGTATATTGGTTTTGAGGACAACTCAATGGACAGTGTAGGGAGAAAAGTTCCTGGCTCCTTGAATGCCGTTCCTGGAGACACTGCGATCAATGTGGGAGGTATGTCAAGATGTGTGTTTGTTTTGAGGACGGCTCTCTGGAGAGTCTTAGCAAAGAGGTCACAGGGATAATCAGAGCAATTCTCAGAGACACTGAGAACAAGCTCGACAATTCCCTCCTGGCACTTTCCCTGTAGGAGATACCGCAAGACGTTTCTGTAGATTGGGCACAGCGCTCTGCAGGGTGTTAGCAGAGACTTTCCCGGGACAGTGAAACCCTATGTCAGAGACACTGAGAAGAAGCCCCAATGTTCCCTCCAGGCACTTTCAGTGTGGGTGCCTTCTCCACGTGGTTCCTGGTTTCCCTGCAGCGCTGAAGAGAATGTTAGCAAAGAGGTAACCGGGACAGTGCAAACAGTACTCAAAGACAGGGAGAGCAAGCTCTCTCTTGGCACTTTGGATGTGGGACATACAGCGAGATGTTTGCTGCTTTTGCGTTTGGCTGTTGGGAGATTTACAGCACAAAGATATCTAGTTGATTTGAAGCAGTTCCGAGGAAGTCTAAACATAATCGCCACTTCTCCCTCCTGGCACTTTCCATGTGGGAGATATAGGAGGATGTATATTGGTTTTGAGGACAACTCAATGGACAGTGTAGGGAGAAAAGTTCCTGGCTCCTTGAATTCCGTTCCTGGAGACACTGCGATCAATGAGGGAGATATGTCAAGATGTGTGTTGGTTTTGAGGACGGCTCTCTGGAGAGTCTTAGCAAAGAGGTCACAGGGATAATCAGAGCAATTCTCAGAGACACTGAGAACAAGCTCGACAATTCCCTCCTGGCACTTTCCCTGTAGGAGATACCGCAAGACGTTTCTGTAGATTGGGCACAGCGCTCTGCAGGGTGTTAGCAGAGACTTTCCCGGGACAGTGAAACCCTATGTCAGAGACACTGAGAAGAAGCCCCAATGTTCCCTCCAGGCACTTTCAGTGTGGGTGCCTTCTCCACGTGGTTCCTGGTTTCCCTGCAGCGCTGAAGAGAATGTTAGCAAAGAGGTAACCGTGACAGTGAAAACAGTACTCAAAGACAGGGAGAGCAAGCTCTCTCTTGGCACTTTGGATGTGGGACATACAGCGAGATGTTTGCTGCTTTTGCGTTTGGCTGTTGGGAGATTTACAGCACAAAGATATCTAGTTGATTTGAAGCAGTTCCGAGAAAGTCTAAACATAATCGCCACTTCTCCCTCCTGGCACTTTCCATGTGGGAGATATAGCAGGATGTATATTGGTTTTGAGGACAACTCAATGGACAGTGTAGGGAGAAAAGTTCCTGGCTCCTTGAATTCCGTTCCTGGAGACACTGCGATCAATGAGGGAGATATGTCAAGATGTGTGTTGGTTTTGAGGACGGCTCTCTGGAGAGTCTTAGCAAAGAGGTCACAGGGATAATCAGAGCAATTCTCAGAGACACTGAGAACAAGCTCGACAATTCCCTCCTGGCACTTTCCCTGTAGGAGATACCGCAAGACGTTTCTGTAGATTGGGCACAGCGCTCTGCAGGGTGTTAGCAGAGACTTTCCCGGGACAGTGAAACCCTATGTCAGAGACACTGAGAAGAAGCCCCAATGTTCCCTCCAGGCACTTTCAGTGTGGGTGCCTTCTCCACGTGGTTCCTGGTTTCCCTGCAGCGCTGAAGAGAATGTTAGCAAAGAGGTAACCGGGACAGGGAAAACAGTACTCAAAGAGAGGGAGAGCAAGATCTCTCTTGGCACTTTGGATGTGGGACATACAGCGAGATGTTTGCTGCTTTTGCTTTTGGCTGTTGGGAGATTTACAGCACAAAGATATCTAGTTGATTTGAAGCAGTTCCGAGAAAGTCTAAACATAATCGCCACTTCTCCCTCCTGGCACTTTCCATGTGGGAGATATAGCAGGATGTATATTGGTTTTGACGACAACTCAGTGGACAGTGTAGGGAGAAAAGTTCCTGGCTCCTTGAATGCCGTTCCTGGAGACACTGCGATCAATGTGGGAGATATGTCAAGATGTGTGTTGGTTTTGAGGACGGCTCTCTGGAGAGTCTTAGCAAAGAGGTCACAGGGATAATCAGAGCAATTCTCAGAGACACTGAGAACAAGCTCGACAATTCCCTCCTGGCACTTTCCCTGTAGGAGATACCGCAAGACGTTTCTGTAGATTGGGCAAAGCGCTCTGCAGGGTGTTAGCAGAGACTTTCCCGGGACAGTGAAACCCTATGTCAGAGACACTGAGAAGAAGCCCCAATGTTCCCTCCAGGCACTTTCAGTGTGGGTGCCTTCTCCACGTGGTGCCTGGTTTCCCTGCAGCGCTGAAGAGAATGTTAGCAAAGAGGTAACCGGGACAGTGCAAACAGTACTCAAAGACAGGGAGAGCAAGCTCTCTCTTGGCACTTTGGATGTGGGACATACAGCGAGATGTTTGCTGCTTTTGCGTTTGGCTGTTGGGAGATTTACAGCACAAAGATATCTAGTTGATTTGAAGCAGTTCCGAGAAAGTCTAAACATAATCGCCACTTCTCCCTCCTGGCACTTTCCATGTGGGAGATATAGGAGGATGTATATTGGTTTTGAGGACAACTCAATGGACAGTGTAGGGAGAAAAGTTCCTGGCTCCTTGAATGCCGTTCCTGGAGACACTGCGATCAATGAGGGAGATATGTCAAGATGTGTGTTGGTTTTGAGGACGGCTCTCTGGAGAGTCTTAGCAAAGAGGTCACAGGGATAATCAGAGCAATTCTCAGAGACACTGAGAACAAGCTCGACAATTCCCTCCTGGCACTTTCCCTGTAGGAGATACCGCAAGACGTTTCTGTAGATTGGGCACAGCGCTCTGCAGGGTGTTAGCAGAGACTTTCCCGGGACAGTGAAACCCTATGTCAGAGACACTGAGAAGAAGCCCCAATGTTCCCTCCAGGCACTTTCAGTGTGGGTGCCTTCTCCACGTGGTTCCTGGTTTCCCTGCAGCGCTGAAGAGAATGTTAGCAAAGAGGTAACCGGGACAGTGCAAACAGTACTCAAAGACAGGGAGAGCAAGCTCTCTCTTGGCACTTTGGATGTGGGACATACAGCGAGATGTTTGCTGCTTTTGCGTTTGGCTGTTGGGAGATTTACAGCACAAAGATATCTAGTTGATTTGAAGCAGTTCCGAGAAAGTCTAAACATAATCGCCACTTCTCCCTCCTGGCACTTTCCATGTGGGAGATATAGCAGGATGTATATTGGTTTTGAGGACAACTCAATGGACAGTGTAGGGAGAAAAGTTCCTGGCTCCTTGAATGCCGTTCCTGGAGACACTGCGATCAATGAGGGAGATATGTCAAGATGTGTGTTGGTTTTGAGGACGGCTCTCTGGAGAGTCTTAGCAAAGAGGTCACAGGGATAATCAGAGCAATTCTCAGAGACACTGAGAACAAGCTCGACAATTCCCTCCTGGCACTTTCCCTGTAGGAGATACCGCAAGACGTTTCTGTAGATTGGGCACAGCGCTCTGCAGGGTGTTAGCAGAGACTTTCCCGGGACAGTGAAACCCTATGTCAGAGACACTGAGAAGAAGCCCCAATGTTCCCTCCAGGCACTTTCAGTGTGGGTGCCTTCTCCACGTGGTGCCTGGTTTCCCTGCAGCGCTGAAGAGAATGTTAGCAAAGAGGTAACCGGCACAGCGAAAACAGTACTCAAAGACAGGGAGAGCAAGCTCTCTCTTGGCACTTTGGATGTGGGACATACAGCGAGATGTTTGCTGCTTTTGCGTTTGGCTGTTGGGAGATTTACAGCACAAAGATATCTAGTTGATTTGAAGCAGTTCCGAGAAAGTCTAAACATAATCGCCACTTCTCCCTCCTGGCACTTTCCATGTGGGAGATATAGGAGGATGTATATTGGTTTTGAGGACAACTCAATGGACAGTGTAGGGAGAAAAGTTCCTGGCTCCTTGAATGCCGTTCCTGGAGACACTGCGATCAATGAGGGAGATATGTCAAGATGTGTGTTGGTTTTGAGGACGGCTCTCTGGAGAGTCTTAGCAAAGAGGTCACAGGGATAATCAGAGCAATTCTCAGAGACACTGAGAACAAGCTCGACAATTCCCTCCTGGCACTTTCCCTGTAGGAGATACCGCAAGACGTTTCTGTAGATTGGGCACAGCGCTCTGCAGGGTGTTAGCAGAGACTTTCCCGGGACAGTGAAACCCTATGTCAGAGACACTGAGAAGAAGCCCCAATGTTCCCTCCAGGCACTTTCAGTGTGGGTGCCTTCTCCACGTGGTTCCTGGTTTCCCTGCAGCGCTGAAGAGAATGTTAGCAAAGAGGTAACCGTGACAGTGAAAACAGTACTCAAAGAGAGGGAGAGCAAGCTCTCTCTTGGCACTTTGGATGTGGGACATACAGCGAGATGTTTGCTGCTTTTGCGTTTGGCTGTTGGGAGATTTACAGCACAAAGATATCTAGTTGATTTGAAGCAGTTCCGAGAAAGTCTAAACATAATCGCCACTTCTCCCTCCTGGCACTTTCCATGTGGGAGATATAGCAGGATGTATATTGGTTTTGAGGACAACTCAATGGACAGTGTAGGGAGAAAAGTTCCTGGCTCCTTGAATGCCGTTCCTGGAGACACTGCGATCAATGTGGGAGATATGTCAAGATGTGTGTTGGTTTTGAGGACGGCTCTCTGGAGAGTCTTAGCAAAGAGGTCACCGGGATAATCAGAGCAATTCTCAGAGACACTGAGAACAAGCTCGACAATTCCCTCCTGGCACTTTCCCTGTAGGAGATACCGCAAGACGTTTCTGTAGATTGGGCACAGCGCTCTGCAGGGTGTTAGCAGAGACTTTCCCGGGACAGTGAAACCCTATGTCAGAGACACTGAGAAGAAGCCCCAATGTTCCCTCCAGGCACTTTCAGTGTGGGTGCCTTCTCCACGTGGTGCCTGGTTTCCCTGCAGCGCTGAAGAGAATGTTAGCAAAGAGGTAACCGGGACAGTGAAAACAGTACTCAAAGACAGGGAGAGCAAGCTCTCTCTTGGCACTTTGGATGTGGGACATACAGCGAGATGTTTGCTGCTTTTGCGTTTGGCTGTTGGGAGATTTACAGCACAAAGATATCTAGTTGATTTGAAGCAGTTCCGAGAAAGTCTAAACATAATCGCCACTTCTCCCTCCTGGCACTTTCCATGTGGGAGATATAGGAGGATGTATATTGGTTTTGAGGACAACTCAATGGACAGTGTAGGGAGAAAAGTTCCTGGCTCCTTGAATGCCGTTCCTGGAGACACTGCGATCAATGAGGGAGATATGTCAAGATGTGTGTTGGTTTTGAGGACGGCTCTCTGGAGAGTCTTAGCAAAGAGGTCACAGGGATAATCAGAGCAATTCTCAGAGACACTGAGAACAAGCTCGACAATTCCCTCCTGGCACTTTCCCTGTAGGAGATACCGCAAGACGTTTCTGTAGATTGGGCACAGCGCTCTGCAGGGTGTTAGCAGAGACTTTCCCGGGACAGTGAAACCCTATGTCAGAGACACTGAGAAGAAGCCCCAATGTTCCCTCCAGGCACTTTCAGTGTGGGTGCCTTCTCCACGTGGTTCCTGGTTTCCCTGCAGCGCTGAAGAGAATGTTAGCAAAGAGGTAACCGTGACAGTGAAAACAGTACTCAAAGAGAGGGAGAGCAAGCTCTCTCTTGGCACTTTGGATGTGGGACATACAGCGAGATGTTTGCTGCTTTTGCGTTTGGCTGTTGGGAGATTTACAGCACAAAGATATCTAGTTGATTTGAAGCAGTTCCGAGAAAGTCTAAACATAATCGCCACTTCTCCCTCCTGGCACTTTCCATGTGGGAGATATAGCAGGATGTATATTGGTTTTGAGGACAACTCAATGGACAGTGTAGGGAGAAAAGTTCCTGGCTCCTTGAATGCCGTTCCTGGAGACACTGCGATCAATGTGGGAGATATGTCAAGATGTGTGTTGGTTTTGAGGACGGCTCTCTGGAGAGTCTTAGCAAAGAGGTCACCGGGATAATCAGAGCAATTCTCAGAGACACTGAGAACAAGCTCGACAATTCCCTCCTGGCACTTTCCCTGTAGGAGATACCGCAAGACGTTTCTGTAGATTGGGCACAGCGCTCTGCAGGGTGTTAGCAGAGACTTTCCCGGGACAGTGAAACCCTATGTCAGAGACACTGAGAAGAAGCCCCAATGTTCCCTCCAGGCACTTTCAGTGTGGGTGCCTTCTCCACGTGGTGCCTGGTTTCCCTGCAGCGCTGAAGAGAATGTTAGCAAAGAGGTAACCGGGACAGTGAAAACAGTACTCAAAGACAGGGAGAGCAAGCTCTCTCTTGGCACTTTGGATGTGGGACATACAGCGAGATGTTTGCTGCTTTTGCGTTTGGCTGTTGGGAGATTTACAGCACAAAGATATCTAGTTGATTTGAAGCAGTTCCGAGAAAGTCTAAACATAATCGCCACTTCTCCCTCCTGGCACTTTCCATGTGGGAGATATAGGAGGATGTATATTGGTTTTGAGGACAACTCAATGGACAGTGTAGGGAGAAAAGTTCCTGGCTCCTTGAATGCCGTTCCTGGAGACACTGCGATCAATGAGGGAGATATGTCAAGATGTGTGTTGGTTTTGAGGACGGCTCTCTGGAGAGTCTTAGCAAAGAGGTCACAGGGATAATCAGAGCAATTCTCAGAGACACTGAGAACAAGCTCGACAATTCCCTCCTGGCACTTTCCCTGTAGGAGATACCGCAAGACGTTTCTGTAGATTGGGCACAGCGCTCTGCAGGGTGTTAGCAGAGACTTTCCCGGGACAGTGAAACCCTATGTCAGAGACACTGAGAAGAAGCCCCAATGTTCCCTCCAGGCACTTTCAGTGTGGGTGCCTTCTCCACGTGGTTCCTGGTTTCCCTGCAGCGCTGAAGAGAATGTTAGCAAAGAGGTAACCGTGACAGTGAAAACAGTACTCAAAGAGAGGGAGAGCAAGCTCTCTCTTGGCACTTTGGATGTGGGACATACAGCGAGATGTTTGCTGCTTTTGCGTTTGGCTGTTGGGAGATTTACAGCACAAAGATATCTAGTTGATTTGAAGCAGTTCCGAGAAAGTCTAAACATAATCGCCACTTCTCCCTCCTGGCACTTTCCATGTGGGAGATATAGCAGGATGTATATTGGTTTTGAGGACAACTCAATGGACAGTGTAGGGAGAAAAGTTCCTGGCTCCTTGAATGCCGTTCCTGGAGACACTGCGATCAATGTGGGAGATATGTCAAGATGTGTGTTGGTTTTGAGGACGGCTCTCTGGAGAGTCTTAGCAAAGAGGTCACAGGGATAATCAGAGCAATTCTCAGAGACACTGAGAACAAGCTCGACAATTCCCTCCTGGCACTTTCCCTGTAGGAGATACCGCAAGACGTTTCTGTAGATTGGGCACAGCGCTCTGCAGGGTGTTAGCAGAGACTTTCCCGGGACAGTGAAACCCTATGTCAGAGACACTGAGAAGAAGCCCCAATGTTCCCTCCAGGCACTTTCAGAGTGGGTGCCTTCTCCACGTGGTGCCTGGTTTCCCTGCAGTGCTGAAGAGAATGTTAGCAAAGAGGTAACCGGGACAGTGCAAACAGTACTCAAAGACAGGGAGAGCAAGCTCTCTCTTGGCACTTTGGATGTGGGACATACAGCGAGATGTTTGCTGCTTTTGCGTTTGGCTGTTGGGAGATTTACAGCACAAAGATATCTAGTTGATTTGAAGCAGTTCCGAGAAAGTCTAAACATAATCGCCACTTCTCCCTCCTGGCACTTTCCATGTGGGAGATATAGGAGGATGTATATTGGTTTTGAGGACAACTCAATGGACAGTGTAGGGAGAAAAGTTCCTGGCTCCTTGAATGCCGTTCCTGGAGACACTGCGATCAATGAGGGAGATATGTCAAGATGTGTGTTGGTTTTGAGGACGGCTCTCTGGAGAGTCTTAGCAAAGAGGTCACAGGGATAATCAGAGCAATTCTCAGAGACACTGAGAACAAGCTCGACAATTCCCTCCTGGCACTTTCCCTGTAGGAGATACCGCAAGACGTTTCTGTAGATTGGGCACAGCGCTCTGCAGGGTGTTAGCAGAGACTTTCCCGGGACAGTGAAACCCTATGTCAGAGACACTGAGAAGAAGCCCCAATGTTCCCTCCAGGCACTTTCAGTGTGGGTGCCTTCTCCACGTGGTTCCTGGTTTCCCTGCAGCGCTGAAGAGAATGTTAGCAAAGAGGTAACCGTGACAGTGAAAACAGTACTCAAAGACAGGGAGAGCAAGCTCTCTCTTGGCACTTTGGATGTGGGACATACAGCGAGATGTTTGCTGCTTTTGCGTTTGGCTCTTGGGAGATTTACAGCACAAAGATATCTAGTTGATTTGAAGCAGTTCCGAGAAAGTCTAAACATAATCGCCACTTCTCCCTCCTGGCACTTTCCATGTGGGAGATATAGCAGGATGTATATTGGTTTTGAGGACAACTCAATGGACAGTGTAGGGAGAAAAGTTCCTGGCTCCTTGAATGCCGTTCCTGGAGACACTGCGATCAATGAGGGAGATATGTCAAGATGTGTGTTGGTTTTGAGGACGGCTCTCTGGAGAGTCTTAGCAAAGAGGTCACAGGGATAATCAGAGCAATTCTCAGAGACACTGAGAACAAGCTCGACAATTCCCTCCTGGCACTTTCCCTGTAGGAGATACCGCAAGACGTTTCTGTAGATTGGGCACAGCGCTCTGCAGGGTGTTAGCAGAGACTTTCCCGGGACAGTGAAACCCTATGTCAGAGACACTGAGAAGAAGCCCCAATGTTCCCTCCAGGCACTTTCAGTGTGGGTGCCTTCTCCACGTGGTTCCTGGTTTCCCTGCAGCGCTGAAGAGAATGTTAGCAAAGAGGTAACCGGGACAGGGAAAACAGTACTCAAAGAGAGGGAGAGCAAGCTCTCTCTTGGCACTTTGGATGTGGGACATACAGCGAGATGTTTGCTGCTTTTGCGTTTGGCTGTTGGGAGATTTACAGCACAAAGATATCTAGTTGATTTGAAGCAGTTCCGAGAAAGTCTAAACATAATCGCCACTTCTCCCTCCTGGCACTTTCCATGTGGGAGATATAGCAGGATGTATATTGGTTTTGACGACAACTCAGTGGACAGTGTAGGGAGAAAAGTTCCTGGCTCCTTGAATGCCGTTCCTGGAGACACTGCGATCAATGTGGGAGATATGTCAAGATGTGTGTTGGTTTTGAGGACGGCTCTCTGGAGAGTCTTAGCAAAGAGGTCACAGGGATAATCAGAGCAATTCTCAGAGACACTGAGAACAAGCTCGACAATTCCCTCCTGGCACTTTCCCTGTAGGAGATACCGCAAGACGTTTCTGTAGATTGGGCACAGCGCTCTGCAGGGTGTTAGCAGAGACTTTCCCGGGACAGTGAAACCCTATGTCAGAGACACTGAGAAGAAGCCCCAATGTTCCCTCCAGGCACTTTCAGTGTGGGTGCCTTCTCCACGTGGTTCCTGGTTTCCCTGCAGCGCTGAAGAGAATGTTAGCAAAGAGGTAACCGGGACAGTGAAAACAGTACTCAAAGAGAGGGAGAGCAAGCTCTCTCTTGGCACTTTGGATGTGGGACATACAGCGAGATGTTTGCTGCTTTTGCGTTTGGCTGTTGGGAGATTTACAGCACAAAGATATCTAGTTGATTTGAAGCAGTTCCGAGAAAGTCTAAACATAATTGCCACTTCTCCCTCCTGGCACTTTCCATGTGGGAGATATAGCAGGATGTATATTGGTTTTGAGGACAACTCAATGGACAGTGTAGGGAGAAAAGTTCCTGGCTCCTTGAATGCCGTTCCTGGAGACACTGCGATCAATGTGGGAGATATGTCAAGATGTGTGTTGGTTTTGAGGACGGCTCTCTGGAGAGTCTTAGCAAAGAGGTCACAGGGATAATCAGAGCAATTCTCAGAGACACTGAGAACAAGCTCGACAATTCCCTCCTGGCACTTTCCCTGTAGGAGATACCGCAAGACGTTTCTGTAGATTGGGCACAGCGCTCTGCAGGGTGTTAGCAGAGACTTTCCCGGGACAGTGAAACCCTATGTCAGAGACACTGAGAAGAAGCCCCAATGTTCCCTCCAGGCACTTTCAGTGTGGGTGCCTTCTCCACGTGGTGCCTGGTTTCCCTGCAGCGCTGAAGAGAATGTTAGCAAAGAGGTAACTGGGACAGTGCAAACAGTACTCAAAGACAGGGAGAGCAAGCTCTCTCTTGGCACTTTGGATGTGGGACATACAGCGAGATGTTTGCTGCTTTTGCGTTTGGCTGTTGGGAGATTTACAGCACAAAGATATCTAGTTGATTTGAAGCAGTTCCGAGAAAGTCTAAACATAATCGCCACTTCTCCCTCCTGGCACTTTCCATGTGGGAGATATAGCAGGATGTATATTGGTTTTGAGGACAACTCAATGGACAGTGTAGGGAGAAAAGTTCCTGGCTCCTTGAATGCCGTTCCTGGAGACACTGCGATCAATGAGGGAGATATGTCAAGATGTGTGTTGGTTTTGAGGACGGCTCTCTGGAGAGTCTTAGCAAAGAGGTCACAGGGATAATCAGAGCAATTCTCAGAGACACTGAGAACAAGCTGGACAATTCCCTCCTGGCACTTTCCCTGTAGGAGATACCGCAAGACGTTTCTGTAGATTGGGCACAGCGCTCTGCAGGGTGTTAGCAGAGACTTTCCCGGGACAGTGAAACCCTATGTCAGAGACACTGAGAAGAAGCCCCAATGTTCCCTCCAGGCACTTTCAGTGTGGGTGCCTTCTCCACGTGGTTCCTGGTTTCCCTGCAGCGCTGAAGAGAATGTTAGCAAAGAGGTAACCGGCACAGCGAAAACAGTACTCAAAGACAGGGAGAGCAAGCTCTCTCTTGGCACTTTGGATGTGGGACATACAGCGAGATGTTTGCTGCTTTTGCGTTTGGCTGTTGGGAGATTTACAGCACAAAGATATCTAGTTGATTTGAAGCAGTTCCGAGAAAGTCTAAACATAATCGCCACTTCTCCCTCCTGGCACTTTCCATGTGGGAGATATAGGAGGATGTATATTGGTTTTCAGGACAACTCAATGGACAGTGTAGGGAGAAAAGTTCCTGGCTCCTTGAATGCCGTTCCTGGAGACACTGCGATCAATGTGGGAGATATGTCAAGATGTGTGTTGGTTTTGAGGACGGCTCTCTGGAGAGTCTTAGCAAAGAGGTCACAGGGATAATCAGAGCAATTCTCAGAGACACTGAGAACAAGCTCGACAATTCCCTCCTGGCACTTTCCCTGTAGGAGATACCGCAAGACGTTTCTGTAGATTGGGCACAGCGCTCTGCAGGGTGTTAGCAGAGACTTTCCCGGGACAGTGAAACCCTATGTCAGAGACACTGAGAAGAAGCCCCAATGTTCCCTCCAGGCACTTTCAGTGTGGGTGCCTTCTCCACGTGGTGCCTGGTTTCCCTGCAGCGCTGAAGAGAATGTTAGCAAAGAGGTAACCGGGACAGTGCAAACAGTACTCAAAGACAGGGAGAGCAAGCTCTCTCTTGGCACTTTGGATGTGGGACATACAGCGAGATGTTTGCTGCTTTTGCGTTTGGCTGTTGGGAGATTTACAGCACAAAGATATCTAGTTGATTTGAAGCAGTTCCGAGAAAGTCTAAACATAATCGCCACTTCTCCCTCCTGGCACTTTCCATGTGGGAGATATAGGAGGATGTATATTGGTTTTGAGGACAACTCAATGGACAGTGTAGGGAGAAAAGTTCCTGGCTCCTTGAATGCCGTTCCTGGAGACACTGCGATCAATGAGGGAGATATGTCAAGATGTGTGTTTGTTTTGAGGACGGCTCTCTGGAGAGTCTTAGCAAAGAGGTCACAGGGATAATCAGAGCAATTCTCAGAGACACTGAGAACAAGCTCGACAATTCCCTCCTGGCACTTTCCCTGTAGGAGATACCGCAAGACGTTTCTGTAGATTGGGCACAGCGCTCTGCAGGGTGTTAGCAGAGACTTTCCCGGGACAGTGAAACCCTATGTCAGAGACACTGAGAAGAAGCCCCAATGTTCCCTCCAGGCACTTTCAGTGTGGGTGCCTTCTCCACGTGGTGCCTGGTTTCCCTGCAGCGCTGAAGAGAATGTTAGCAAAGAGGTAACCGGGACAGGGAAAACAGTACTCAAAGACAGGGAGAGCAAGCTCTCTCTTGGCACTTTGGATGTGGGACATACAGCGAGATGTTTGCTGCTTTTGCGTTTGGCTGTTGGGAGATTTACAGCACAAAGATATCTAGTTGATTTGAAGCAGTTCCGAGAAAGTCTAAACATAATTGCCACTTCTCCCTCCTGGCACTTTCCATGTGGGAGATATAGCAGGATGTATATTGGTTTTGACGACAACTGAATGGACAGTGTAGGGAGAAAAGTTCCTGGCTCCTTGAATGCCGTTCCTGGAGACACTGCGATCAATGTGGGAGATATGTCAAGATGTGTGTTGGTTTTGAGGACGGCTCTCTGGAGAGTCTTAGCAAAGAGGTCACAGGGATAATCAGAGCAATTCTCAGAGACACTGAGAACAAGCTCGACAATTCCCTCCTGGCACTTTCCCTGTAGGAGATACCGCAAGACGTTTCTGTAGATTGGGCACAGCGCTCTGCAGGGTGTTAGCAGAGACTTTCCCGGGACAGTGAAACCCTATGTCAGAGACACTGAGAAGAAGCCCCAATGTTCCCTCCAGGCACTTTCAGTGTGGGTGCCTTCTCCACGTGGTTCCTGGTTTCCCTGCAGCGCTGAAGAGAATGTTAGCAAAGAGGTAACCGTGACAGTGAAAACAGTACTCAAAGACAGGGAGAGCAAGCTCTCTCTTGGCACTTTGGATGTGGGACATACAGCGAGATGTTTGCTGCTTTTGCGTTTGGCTGTTGGGAGATTTACAGCACAAAGATATCTAGTTGATTTGAAGCAGTTCCGAGAAAGTCTAAACATAATCGCCACTTCTCCCTCCTGGCACTTTCCATGTGGGAGATATAGGAGGATGTATATTGGTTTTGAGGACAACTCAATGGACAGTGTAGGGAGAAAAGTTCCTGGCTCCTTGAATGCCGTTCCTGGAGACACTGCGATCAATGTGGGAGATATGTCAAGATGTGTGTTGGTTTTGAGGACGGCTCTCTGGAGAGTCTTAGCAAAGAGGTCACAGGGATAATCAGAGCAATTCTCAGAGACACTGAGAACAAGCTCGACAATTCCCTCCTGGCACTTTCCCTGTAGGAGATACCGCAAGACGTTTCTGTAGATTGGGCACAGCGCTCTGCAGGGTGTTAGCAGAGACTTTCCCGGGACAGTGAAACCCTATGTCAGAGACACTGAGAAGAAGCCCCAATGTTCCCTCCAGGCACTTTCAGTGTGGGTGCCTTCTCCACGTGGTGCCTGGTTTCCCTGCAGCGCTGAAGAGAATGTTAGCAAAGAGGTAACTGGGACAGTGCAAACAGTACTCAAAGACAGGGAGAGCAAGCTCTCTCTTGGCACTTTGGATGTGGGACATACAGCGAGATGTTTGCTGCTTTTGCGTTTGGCTGTTGGGAGATTTACAGCACAAAGATATCTAGTTGATTTGAAGCAGTTCCGAGAAAGTCTAAACATAATCGCCACTTCTCCCTCCTGGCACTTTCCATGTGGGAGATATAGGAGGATGTATATTGGTTTTGAGGACAACTCAATGGACAGTGTAGGGAGAAAAGTTCCTGGCTCCTTGAATGCCGTTCCTGGAGACACTGCGATCAATGAGGGAGATATGTCAAGATGTGTGTTGGTTTTGAGGACGGCTCTCTGGAGAGTCTTAGCAAAGAGGTCACAGGGATAATCAGAGCAATTCTCAGAGACACTGAGAACAAGCTCGACAATTCCCTCCTGGCACTTTCCCTGTAGGAGATACCGCAAGACGTTTCTGTAGATTGGGCACAGCGCTCTGCAGGGTGTTAGCAGAGACTTTCCCGGGACAGTGAAACCCTATGTCAGAGACACTGAGAAGAAGCCCCAATGTTCCCTCCAGGCACTTTCAGTGTGGGTGCCTTCTCCACGTGGTTCCTGGTTTCCCTGCAGCGCTGAAGAGAATGTTAGCAAAGAGGTAACCGGGACAGGGAAAACAGTACTCAAAGACAGGGAGAGCAAGCTCTCTCTTGGCACTTTGGATGTGGGACATACAGCGAGATGTTTGCTGCTTTTGCGTTTGGCTGTTGGGAGATTTACAGCACAAAGATATCTAGTTGATTTGAAGCAGTTCCGAGAAAGTCTAAACATAATCGCCACTTCTCCCTCCTGGCACTTTCCATGTGGGAGATATAGCAGGATGTATATTGGTTTTGAGGACAACTCAATGGACAGTGTAGGGAGAAAAGTTCCTGGCTCCTTGAATGCCGTTCCTGGAGACACTGCGATCAATGTGGGAGATATGTCAAGATGTGTGTTTGTTTTGAGGACGGCTCTCTGGAGAGTCTTAGCAAAGAGGTCACAGGGATAATCAGAGCAATTCTCAGAGACACTGAGAACAAGCTCGACAATTCCCTCCTGGCACTTTCCCTGTAGGAGATACCGCAAGACGTTTCTGTAGATTGGGCACAGCGCTCTGCAGGGTGTTAGCAGAGACTTTCCCGGGACAGTGAAACCCTATGTCAGAGACACTGAGAAGAAGCCCCAATGTTCCCTCCAGGCACTTTCAGTGTGGGTGCCTTCTCCACGTGGTGCCTGGTTTCCCTGCAGCGCTGAAGAGAATGTTAGCAAAGAGGTAACCGGGACAGTGCAAACAGTACTCAAAGACAGGGAGAGAAAGCTCTCTCTTGGCACTTTGGATGTGGGACATACAGCGAGATGTTTGCTGCTTTTGCGTTTGGCTGTTGGGAGATTTACAGCACAAAGATATCTAGTTGATTTGAAGCAGTTCCGAGAAAGTCTAAACATAATCGCCACTTCTCCCTCCTGGCACTTTCCATGTGGGAGATATAGGAGGATGTATATTGGTTTTGAGGACAACTCAATGGACAGTGTAGGGAGAAAAGTTCCTGGCTCCTTGAATGCCGTTCCTGGAGACACTGCGATCAATGTGGGAGATATGTCAAGATGTGTGTTGGTTTTGAGGACGGCTCTCTGGAGAGTCTTAGCAAAGAGGTCACAGGGATAATCAGAGCAATTCTCAGAGACACTGAGAACAAGCTCGACAATTCCCTCCTGGCACTTTCCCTGTAGGAGATACCGCAAGACGTTTCTGTAGATTGGGCACAGCGCTCTGCAGGGTGTTAGCAGAGACTTTCCCGGGACAGTGAAACCCTATGTCAGAGACACTGAGAAGAAGCCCCAATGTTCCCTCCAGGCACTTTCAGTGTGGGTGCCTTCTCCACGTGGTTCCTGGTTTCCCTGCAGCGCTGAAGAGAATGTTAGCAAAGAGGTAACCGGCACAGCGAAAACAGTACTCAAAGACAGGGAGAGCAAGCTCTCTCTTGGCACTTTGGATGTGGGACATACAGCGAGATGTTTGCTGCTTTTGCGTTTGGCTGTTGGGAGATTTACAGCACAAAGATATCTAGTTGATTTGAAGCAGTTCCGAGAAAGTCTAAACATAATCGCCACTTCTCCCTCCTGGCACTTTCCATGTGGGAGATATAGCAGGATGTATATTGGTTTTGAGGACAACTCAATGGACAGTGTAGGGAGAAAAGTTCCTGGCTCCTTGAATGCCGTTCCTGGAGACACTGCGATCAATGTGGGAGATATGTCAAGATGTGTGTTTGTTTTGAGGACGGCTCTCTGGAGAGTCTTAGCAAAGAGGTCACAGGGATAATCAGAGCAATTCTCAGAGACACTGAGAACAAGCTCGACAATTCCCTCCTGGCACTTTCCCTGTAGGAGATACCGCAAGACGTTTCTGTAGATTGGGCACAGCGCTCTGCAGGGTGTTAGCAGAGACTTTCCCGGGACAGTGAAACCCTATGTCAGAGACACTGAGAAGAAGCCCCAATGTTCCCTCCAGGCACTTTCAGTGTGGGTGCCTTCTCCACGTGGTTCCTGGTTTCCCTGCAGCGCTGAAGAGAATGTTAGCAAAGAGGTAACCGGGACAGTGCAAACAGTACTCAAAGACAGGGAGAGCAAGCTCTCTCTTGGCACTTTGGATGTGGGACATACAGCGAGATGTTTGCTGCTTTTGCGTTTGGCTGTTGGGAGATTTACAGCACAAAGATATCTAGTTGATTTGAAGCAGTTCCGAGAAAGTCTAAACATAATCGCCACTTCTCCCTCCTGGCACTTTCCATGTGGGAGATATAGGAGGATGTATATTGGTTTTGAGGACAACTCAATGGACAGTGTAGGGAGAAAAGTTCCTGGCTCCTTGAATGCCGTTCCTGGAGACACTGCGATCAATGAGGGAGATATGTCAAGATGTGTGTTGGTTTTGAGGACGGCTCTCTGGAGAGTCTTAGCAAAGAGGTCACAGGGATAATCAGAGCAATTCTCAGAGACACTGAGAACAAGCTCGACAATTCCCTCCTGGCACTTTCCCTGTAGGAGATACCGCAAGACGTTTCTGTAGATTGGGCACAGCGCTCTGCAGGGTGTTAGCAGAGACTTTCCCGGGACAGTGAAACCCTATGTCAGAGACACTGAGAAGAAGCCCCAATGTTCCCTCCAGGCACTTTCAGTGTGGGTGCCTTCTCCACGTGGTTCCTGGTTTCCCTGCAGCGCTGAAGAGAATGTTAGCAAAGAGGTAACCGGCACAGCGAAAACAGTACTCAAAGAGAGGGAGAGCAAGCTCTCTCTTGGCACTTTGGATGTGGGACATACAGCGAGATGTTTGCTGCTTTTGCGTTTGGCTGTTGGGAGATTTACAGCACAAAGATATCTAGTTGATTTGAAGCAGTTCCGAGAAAGTCTAAACATAATCGCCACTTCTCCCTCCTGGCACTTTCCATGTGGGAGATATAGCAGGATGTATATTGGTTTTGACGACAACTCAATGGACAGTGTAGGGAGAAAAGTTCCTGGCTCCTTGAATGCCGTTCCTGGAGACACTGCGATCAATGTGGGAGATATGTCAAGATGTGTGTTGGTTTTGAGGACGGCTCTCTGGAGAGTCTTAGCAAAGAGGTCACAGGGATAATCAGAGCAATTCTCAGAGACACTGAGAACAAGCTCGACAATTCCCTCCTGGCACTTTCCCTGTAGGAGATACCGCAAGACGTTTCTGTAGATTGGGCACAGCGCTCTGCAGGGTGTTAGCAGAGACTTTCCCGGGACAGTGAAACCCTATGTCAGAGACACTGAGAAGAAGCCCCAATGTTCCCTCCAGGCACTTTCAGTGTGGGTGCCTTCTCCACGTGGTTCCTGGTTTCCCTGCAGCGCTGAAGAGAATGTTAGCAAAGAGGTAACCGTGACAGTGAAAACAGTACTCAAAGACAGGGAGAGCAAGCTCTCTCTTGGCACTTTGGATGTGGGACATACAGCGAGATGTTTGCTGCTTTTGCGTTTGGCTGTTGGGAGATTTACAGCACAAAGATATCTAGTTGATTTGAAGCAGTTCCGAGAAAGTCTAAACATAATCGCCACTTCTCCCTCCTGGCACTTTCCATGTGGGAGATATAGCAGGATGTATATTGGTTTTGACGACAACTCAATGGACAGTGTAGGGAGAAAAGTTCCTGGCTCCTTGAATGCCGTTCCTGGAGACACTGCGATCAATGTGGGAGATATGTCAAGATGTGTGTTGGTTTTGAGGACGGCTCTCTGGAGAGTCTTAGCAAAGAGGTCACAGGGATAATCAGAGCAATTCTCAGAGACACTGAGAACAAGCTCGACAATTCCCTCCTGGCACTTTCCCTGTAGGAGATACCGCAAGACGTTTCTGTAGATTGGGCACAGCGCTCTGCAGGGTGTTAGCAGAGACTTTCCCGGGACAGTGAAACCCTATGTCAGAGACACTGAGAAGAAGCCCCAATGTTCCCTCCAGGCACTTTCAGTGTGGGTGCCTTCTCCACGTGGTTCCTGGTTTCCCTGCAGCGCTGAAGAGAATGTTAGCAAAGAGGTAACCGTGACAGTGAAAACAGTACTCAAAGAGAGGGAGAGCAAGCTCTCTCTTGGCACTTTGGATGTGGGACATACAGCGAGATGTTTGCTGCTTTTGCGTTTGGCTGTTGGGAGATTTACAGCACAAAGATATCTAGTTGATTTGAAGCAGTTCCGAGAAAGTCTAAACATAATCCTCACTTTTCCCTCCTGGCACTTTCCCTGTAGGAGATACCGCAAGACGTTTCTGTACATTGGGCACAGCGCTCTGCAGGGTGTTAGCAGAGAGTTTCCCGGGACACTGAAACCCTATATCAGAGACACTGAGAAGAAGCCCCAATGTTCCCTCCAGGCACTTTCAGTGTGGGTGCCTTCTCCACGTGGTTCCTGGTTTCACTGCAGCTCTGAAGAGAATGTTAGCAAAGAGGTAATCGGGACAGTGCAAACAGTACTCAAAGACAGGGAGAGCAAGCTCTCTCTTGGCACTTTGGATGTGGGACATACAGCGAGATGTTTGCTGCTTTTGCGTTTGGCTGTTGGGAGATTTACAGCACAAAGATATCTAGTTGATTTGAAGCAGTTCCGAGAAAGTCTAAACATAATCGCCACTTCTCCCTCCTGGCACTTTCCATGTGGGAGATATAGGAGGATGTATATTGGTTTTGACGACAACTGAATGGACAGTGTAGGGAGAAAAGTTCCTGGCTCCTTGAATGCCGTTCCTGGAGACACTGCGATCAATGTGGGAGATATGTCAAGATGTGTGTTGGTTTTGAGGACGGCTCTCTGGAGAGTCTTAGCAAAGAGGTCACAGGGATAATCAGAGCAATTCTCAGAGACACTGAGAACAAGCTCGACAATTCCCTCCTGGCACTTTCCCTGTAGGAGATACCGCAAGACGTTTCTGTAGATTGGGCACAGCGCTCTGCAGGGTGTTAGCAGAGACTTTCCCGGGACAGTGAAACCCTATGTCAGAGACACTGAGAAGAAGCCCCAATGTTCCCTCCAGGCACTTTCAGTGTGGGTGCCTTCTCCACGTGGTTCCTGGTTTCCCTGCAGTGCTGAAGAGAATGTTAGCAAAGAGGTAACCGGGACAGTGCAAACAGTACTCAAAGACAGGGAGAGCAAGCTCTCTCTTGGCACTTTGGATGTGGGACATACAGCGAGATGTTTGCTGCTTTTGCGTTTGGCTGTTGGGAGATTTACAGCACAAAGATATCTAGTTGATTTGAAGCAGTTCCGAGAAAGTCTAAACATAATCGCCACTTCTCCCTCCTGGCACTTTCCATGTGGGAGATATAGGAGGATGTATATTGGTTTTGACGACAACTCAATGGACAGTGTAGGGAGAAAAGTTCCTGGCTCCTTGAATGCCGTTCCTGGAGACACTGCGATCAATGTGGGAGATATGTCAAGATGTGTGTTGGTTTTGAGGACGGCTCTCTGGAGAGTCTTAGCAAAGAGGTCACAGGGATAATCAGAGCAATTCTCAGAGACACTGAGAACAAGCTCGACAATTCCCTCCTGGCACTTTCCCTGTAGGAGATACCGCAAGACGTTTCTGTATATTGGGCACAGCGCTCTGCAGGGTGTTAGCAGAGACTTTCCCGGGACAGTGAAACCCTATGTCAGAGACACTGAGAAGAAGCCCCAATGTTCCCTCCAGGCACTTTCAGTGTGGGTGCCTTCTCCACGTGGTTCCTGGTTTCCCTGCAGCGCTGAAGAGAATGTTAGCAGAGGTAACCGGGACAGGGAAAACAGTACTCAAAGAGAGGGAGAGCAAGCTCTCTCTTGGCACTTTGGATGTGGGACATACAGCGAGATGTTTGCTGCTTTTGCGTTTGGCTGTTGGGAGATTTACAGCACAAAGATATCTAGTTGATTTGAAGCAGTTCCGAGAAAGTCTAAACATAATCGCCACTTCTCCCTCCTGGCACTTTCCATGTGGGAGATATAGGAGGATGCATATTGGTTTTGAGGACAACTCAATGGACAGTGTAGGGAGAAAAGTTCCTGGCTCCTTGAATGCCGTTCCTGGAGACACTGCGATCAATGTGGGAGATATGTCAAGATGTGTGTTGGTTTTGAGGACGGCTCTCTGGAGAGTCTTAGCAAAGAGGTCACAGGGATAATCAGAGCAATTCTCAGAGACACTGAGAACAAGCTCGACAATTCCCTCCTGGCACTTTCCCTGTAGGAGATACTGCAAGACGTTTCTGTAGATTGGGCACAGCGCTCTGCAGGGTGTTAGCAGAGACTTTCCCGGGACAGTGAAACCCTATGTCAGAGACACTGAGAAGAAGCCCCAATGTTCCCTCCAGGCACTTTCAGTGTGGGTGCCTTCTCCACGTGGTTCCTGGTTTCCCTGCAGCGCTGAAGAGAATGTTAGCAAAGAGGTAACCGGGACAGTGAAAACAGTACTCAAAGACAGGGAGAGCAAGCTCTCTCTTGGCACTTTGGATGTGGGACATACAGCGAGATGTTTGCTGCTTTTGCGTTTGGCTGTTGGGAGATTTACAGCACAAAGATATCTAGTTGATTTGAAGCAGTTCCGAGAAAGTCTAAACATAATCGCCACTTCTCCCTCCTGGCACTTTCCATGTGGGAGATATAGGAGGATGTATATTGGTTTTGAGGACAACTCAATGGACAGTGTAGGGAGAAAAGTTCCTGGCTCCTTGAATGCCGTTCCTGGAGACACTGCGATCAATGAGGGAGATATGTCAAGATGTGTGTTGGTTTTGAGGACGGCTCTCTGGAGAGTCTTAGCAAAGAGGTCACAGGGATAATCAGAGCAATTCTCAGAGACACTGAGAACAAGCTCGACAATTCCCTCCTGGCACTTTCCCTGTAGGAGATACCGCAAGACGTTTCTGTAGATTGGGCACAGCGCTCTGCAGGGTGTTAGCAGAGACTTTCCCGGGACAGTGAAACCCTATGTCAGAGACACTGAGAAGAAGCCCCAATGTTCCCTCCAGGCACTTTCAGTGTGGGTGCCTTCTCCACGTGGTTCCTGGTTTCCCTGCAGCGCTGAAGAGAATGTTAGCAAAGAGGTAACCGGCACAGCGAAAACAGTACTCAAAGACAGGGAGAGCAAGCTCTCTCTTGGCACTTTGGATGTGGGACATACAGCGAGATGTTTGCTGCTTTTGCGTTTGGCTGTTGGGAGATTTACAGCACAAAGATATCTAGTTGATTTGAAGCAGTTCCGAGAAAGTCTAAACATAATCGCCACTTCTCCCTCCTGGCACTTTCCATGTGGGAGATATAGCAGGATGTATATTGGTTTTGACGACAACTCAATGGACAGTGTAGGGAGAAAAGTTCCTGGCTCCTTGAATGCCGTTCCTGGAGACACTGCGATCAATGTGGGAGATATGTCAAGATGTGTGTTGGTTTTGAGGACGGCTCTCTGGAGAGTCTTAGCAAAGAGGTCACAGGGATAATCAGAGCAATTCTCAGAGACACTGAGAACAAGCTCGACAATTCCCTCCTGGCACTTTCCCTGTAGGAGATACCGCAAGACGTTTCTGTAGATTGGGCACAGCGCTCTGCAGGGTGTTAGCAGAGACTTTCCCGGGACAGTGAAACCCTATGTCAGAGACACTGAGAAGAAGCCCCAATGTTCCCTCCAGGCACTTCCAGTGTGGGTGCCTTCTCCACGTGGTTCCTGGTTTCCCTGCAGCGCTGAAGAGAATGTTAGCAAAGAGGTAACCGTGACAGTGAAAACAGTACTCAAAGACAGGGAGAGCAAGCTCTCTCTTGGCACTTTGGATGTGGGACATACAGCGAGATGTTTGCTGCTTTTGCGTTTGGCTGTTGGGAGATTTACAGCACAAAGATATCTAGTTGATTTGAAGCAGTTCCGAGAAAGTCTAAACATAATCGCCACTTCTCCCTCCTGGCACTTTCCATGTGGGAGATATAGGAGGATGTATATTGGTTTTGAGGACAACTCAATGGACAGTGTAGGGAGAAAAGTTCCTGGCTCCTTGAATGCCGTTCCTGGAGACACTGCGATCAATGTGGGAGATATGTCAAGATGTGTGTTGGTTTTGAGGACGGCTCTCTGGAGAGTCTTAGCAAAGAGGTCACAGGGATAATCAGAGCAATTCTCAGAGACACTGAGAACAAGCTCGACAATTCCCTCCTGGCACTTTCCCTGTAGGAGATACCGCAAGACGTTTCTGTAGATTGGGCACAGCGCTCTGCAGGGTGTTAGCAGAGACTTTCCCGGGACAGTGAAACCCTATGTCAGAGACACTGAGAAGAAGCCCCAATGTTCCCTCCAGGCACTTTCAGTGTGGGTGCCTTCTCCACGTGGTTCCTGGTTTCCCTGCAGCGCTGAAGAGAATGTTAGCAAAGAGGTAACCGGGACAGCGAAAACAGTACTCAAAGACAGGGAGAGCAAGCTCTCTCTTGGCACTTTGGATGTGGGACATACAGCGAGATGTTTGCTGCTTTTGCGTTTGGCTGTTGGGAGATTTACAGCACAAAGATATCTAGTTGATTTGAAGCAGTTCCGAGAAAGTCTAAACATAATCGCCACTTCTCCCTCCTGGCACTTTCCATGTGGGAGATATAGCAGGATGTATATTGGTTTTGAGGACAACTCAATGGACAGTGTAGGGAGAAAAGTTCCTGGCTCCTTGAATGCCGTTCCTGGAGACACTGCGATCAATGTGGGAGATATGTCAAGATGTGTGTTGGTTTTGAGGACGGCTCTCTGGAGAGTCTTAGCAAAGAGGTCACAGGGATAATCAGAGCAATTCTCAGAGACACTGAGAACAAGCTCGACAATTCCCTCCTGGCACTTTCCCTGTAGGAGATACCGCAAGACGTTTCTGTAGATTGGGCACAGCGCTCTGCAGGGTGTTAGCAGAGACTTTCCCGGGACAGTGAAACCCTATGTCAGAGACACTGAGAAGAAGCCCCAATGTTCCCTCCAGGCACTTTCAGTGTGGGTGCCTTCTCCACGTGGTTCCTGGTTTCCCTGCAGTGCTGAAGAGAATGTTAGCAAAGAGGTAACCGGGACAGTGCAAACAGTACTCAAAGACAGGGAGAGCAAGCTCTCTCTTGGCACTTTGGATGTGGGACATACAGCGAGATGTTTGCTGCTTTTGCGTTTGGCTGTTGGGAGATTTACAGCACAAAGATATCTAGTTGATTTGAAGCAGTTCCGAGAAAGTCTAAACATAATCGCCACTTCTCCCTCCTGGCACTTTCCATGTGGGAGATATAGGAGGATGTATATTGGTTTTGAGGACAACTGAATGGACAGTGTAGGGAGAAAAGTTCCTGGCTCCTTGAATGCCGTTCCTGGAGACACTGCGATCAATGTGGGAGATATGTCAAGATGTGTGTTGGTTTTGAGGACGGCTCTCTGGAGAGTCTTAGCAAAGAGGTCACAGGGATAATCAGAGCAATTCTCAGAGACACTGAGAACAAGCTCGACAATTCCCTCCTGGCACTTTCCCTGTAGGAGATACCGCAAGACGTTTCTGTAGATTGGGCACAGCGCTCTGCAGGGTGTTAGCAGAGACTTTCCCGGGACAGTGAAACCCTATGTCAGAGACACTGAGAAGAAGCCCCAATGTTCCCTCCAGGCACTTTCAGTGTGGGTGCCTTCTCCACGTGGTTCCTGGTTTCCCTGCAGCGCTGAAGAGAATGTTAGCAAAGAGGTAACCGGGACAGGGAAAACAGTACTCAAAGAGAGGGAGAGCAAGCTCTCTCTTGGCACTTTGGATGTGGGACATACAGCGAGATGTTTGCTGCTTTTGCGTTTGGCTGTTGGGAGATTTACAGCACAAAGATATCTAGTTGATTTGAAGCAGTTCCGAGAAAGTCTAAACATAATCGCCACTTCTCCCTCCTGGCACTTTCCATGTGGGAGATATAGGAGGATGCATATTGGTTTTGAGGACAACTCAATGGACAGTGTAGGGAGAAAAGTTCCTGGCTCCTTGAATGCCGTTCCTGGAGACACTGCGATCAATGTGGGAGATATGTCAAGATGTGTGTTGGTTTTGAGGACGGCTCTCTGGAGAGTCTTAGCAAAGAGGTCACAGGGATAATCAGAGCAATTCTCAGAGACACTGAGAACAAGCTCGACAATTCCCTCCTGGCACTTTCCCTGTAGGAGATACTGCAAGACGTTTCTGTAGATTGGGCACAGCGCTCTGCAGGGTGTTAGCAGAGACTTTCCCGGGACAGTGAAACCCTATGTCAGAGACACTGAGAAGAAGCCCCAATGTTCCCTCCAGGCACTTTCAGTGTGGGTGCCTTCTCCACGTGGTTCCTGGTTTCCCTGCAGCGCTGAAGAGAATGTTAGCAAAGAGGTAACCGGGACAGGGAAAACAGTACTCAAAGACAGGGAGAGCAAGCTCTCTCTTGGCACTTTGGATGTGGGACATACAGCGAGATGTTTGCTGCTTTTGCGTTTGGCTGTTGGGAGATTTACAGCACAAAGATATCTAGTTGATTTGAAGCAGTTCCGAGAAAGTCTAAACATAATCGCCACTTCTCCCTCCTGGCACTTTCCATGTGGGAGATATAGGAGGATGTATATTGGTTTTGAGGACAACTCAATGGACAGTGTAGGGAGAAAAGTTCCTGGCTCCTTGAATGCCGTTCCTGGAGACACTGCGATCAATGAGGGAGATATGTCAAGATGTGTGTTGGTTTTGAGGACGGCTCTCTGGAGAGTCTTAGCAAAGAGGTCACAGGGATAATCAGAGCAATTCTCAGAGACACTGAGAACAAGCTCGACAATTCCCTCCTGGCACTTTCCCTGTAGGAGATACCGCAAGACGTTTCTGTAGATTGGGCACAGCGCTCTGCAGGGTGTTAGCAGAGACTTTCCCGGGACAGTGAAACCCTATGTCAGAGACACTGAGAAGAAGCCCCAATGTTCCCTCCAGGCACTTTCAGTGTGGGTGCCTTCTCCACGTGGTTCCTGGTTTCCCTGCAGCGCTGAAGAGAATGTTAGCAAAGAGGTAACCGGGACAGGGAAAACAGTACTCAAAGACAGGGAGAGCAAGCTCTCTCTTGGCACTTTGGATGTGGGACATACAGCGAGATGTTTGCTGCTTTTGCGTTTGGCTGTTGGGAGATTTACAGCACAAAGATATCTAGTTGATTTGAAGCAGTTCCGAGAAAGTCTAAACATAATCGCCACTTCTCCCTCCTGGCACTTTCCATGTGGGAGATATAGGAGGATGTATATTGGTTTTGACGACAACTGAATGGACAGTGTAGGGAGAAAAGTTCCTGGCTCCTTGAATGCCGTTCCTGGAGACACTGCGATCAATGTGGGAGATACGTCAAGATGTGTGTTTGTTTTGAGGACGGCTCTCTGGAGAGTCTTAGCAAAGAGGTCACAGGGATAATCAGAGCAATTCTCAGAGACACTGAGAACAAGCTCGACAATTCCCTCCTGGCACTTTCCCTGTAGGAGATACCGCAAGACGTTTCTGTAGATTGGGCACAGCACTCTGCAGGGTGTTAGCAGAGACTTTCCCGGGACAGTGAAACCCTATGTCAGAGACACTGAGAAGAAGCCCCAATGTTCCCTCCAGGCACTTTCAGTGTGGGTGCCTTCTCCACGTGGTTCCTGGTTTCCCTGCAGCGCTGAAGAGAATGTTAGCAAAGAGGTAACCGGGACAGTGCAAACAGTACTCAAAGACAGGGAGAGCAAGCTCTCTCTTGGCACTTTGGATGTGGGACATACAGCGAGATGTTTGCTGCTTTTGCGTTTGGCTGTTGGGAGATTTACAGCACAAAGATATCTAGTTGATTTGAAGCAGTTCCGAGAAAGTCTAAACATAATCGCCACTTCTCCCTCCTGGCACTTTCCATGTGGGAGATATAGGAGGATGTATATTGGTTTTGACGACAACTGAATGGACAGTGTAGGGAGAAAAGTTCCTGGCTCCTTGAATGCCGTTCCTGGAGACACTGCGATCAATGTGGGAGATATGTCAAGATGTGTGTTGGTTTTGAGGACGGCTCTCTGGAGAGTCTTAGCAAAGAGGTCACAGGGATAATCAGAGCAATTCTCAGAGACACTGAGAACAAGCTCGACAATTCCCTCCTGGCACTTTCCCTGTAGGAGATACCGCAAGACGTTTCTGTAGATTGGGCACAGCGCTCTGCAGGGTGTTAGCAGAGACTTTCCCGGGACAGTGAAACCCTATGTCAGAGACACTGAGAAGAAGCCCCAATGTTCCCTCCAGGCACTTTCAGTGTGGGTGCCTTCTCCACGTGGTTCCTGGTTTCCCTGCAGCGCTGAAGAGAATGTTAGCAAAGAGGTAACCGGGACAGGGAAAACAGTACTCAAAGACAGGGAGAGCAAGCTCTCTCTTGGCACTTTGGATGTGGGACATACAGCGAGATGTTTGCTGCTTTTGCGTTTGGCTGTTGGGAGATTTACAGCACAAAGATATCTAGTTGATTTGAAGCAGTTCCGAGAAAGTCTAAACATAATCGCCACTTCTCCCTCCTGGCACTTTCCATGTGGGAGATATAGGAGGATGTATATTGGTTTTGAGGACAACTCAATGGACAGTGTAGGGAGAAAAGTTCCTGGCTCCTTGAATGCCGTTCCTGGAGACACTGCGATCAATGAGGGAGATATGTCAAGATGTGTGTTGGTTTTGAGGACGGCTCTCTGGAGAGTCTTAGCAAAGAGGTCACAGGGATAATCAGAGCAATTCTCAGAGACACTGAGAACAAGCTCGACAATTCCCTCCTGGCACTTTCCCTGTAGGAGATACCGCAAGACGTTTCTGTAGATTGGGCACAGCGCTCTGCAGGGTGTTAGCAGAGACTTTCCCGGGACAGTGAAACCCTATGTCAGAGACACTGAGAAGAAGCCCCAATGTTCCCTCCAGGCACTTTCAGTGTGGGTGCCTTCTCCACGTGGTTCCTGGTTTCCCTGCAGCGCTGAAGAGAATGTTAGCAAAGAGGTAACCGGGACAGTGAAAACAGTACTCAAAGAGAGGGAGAGCAAGCTCTCTCTTGGCACTTTGGATGTGGGACATACAGCGAGATGTTTGCTGCTTTTGCGTTTGGCTGTTGGGAGATTTACAGCACAAAGATATCTAGTTGATTTGAAGCAGTTCCGAGAAAGTCTAAACATAATCGCCACTTCTCCCTCCTGGCACTTTCCATGTGGGAGATATAGGAGGATGTATATTGGTTTTGACGACAACTCAATGGACAGTGTAGGGAGAAAAGTTCCTGGCTCCTTGAATGCCGTTCCTGGAGACACTGCGATCAATGTGGGAGATATGTCAAGATGTGTGTTTGTTTTGAGGACGGCTCTCTGGAGAGTCTTAGCAAAGAGGTCACAGGGATAATCAGAGCAATTCTCAGAGACACTGAGAACAAGCTCAACAATTCCCTCCTGGCACTTTCCCTGTAGGAGATACCGCAAGACGTTTCTGTAGATTGGGCACAGCGCTCTGCAGGGTGTTAGCAGAGACTTTCCCGGGACAGTGAAACCCTATGTCAGAGACACTGAGAAGAAGCCCCAATGTTCCCTCCAGGCACTTTCAGTGTGGGTGCCTTCTCCACGTGGTTCCTGGTTTCCCTGCAGCGCTGAAGAGAATGTTAGCAAAGAGGTAACCGGGACAGTGCAAACAGTACTCAAAGACAGGGAGAGCAAGCTCTCTCTTGGCACTTTGGATGTGGGACATACAGCGAGATGTTTGCTGCTTTTGCGTTTGGCTGTTGGGAGATTTACAGCACAAAGATATCTAGTTGATTTGAAGCAGTTCCGAGAAAGTCTAAACATAATCGCCACTTCTCCCTCCTGGCACTTTCCATGTGGGAGATATAGCAGGATGTATATTGGTTTTGAGGACAACTGAATGGACAGTGTAGGGAGAAAAGTTCCTGGCTCCTTGAATGCCGTTCCTGGAGACACTGCGATCAATGTGGGAGATATGTCAAGATGTGTGTTGGTTTTGAGGACGGCTCTCTGGAGAGTCTTAGCAAAGAGGTCACAGGGATAATCAGAGCAATTCTCAGAGACACTGAGAACAAGCTCGACAATTCCCTCCTGGCACTTTCCCTGTAGGAGATACCGCAAGACGTTTCTGTAGATTGGGCACAGCGCTCTGCAGGGTGTTAGCAGAGACTTTCCCGGGACAGTGAAACCCTATGTCAGAGACACTGAGAAGAAGCCCCAATGTTCCCTCCAGGCACTTTCAGTGTGGGTGCCTTCTCCACGTGGTTCCTGGTTTCCCTGCAGCGCTGAAGAGAATGTTAGCAAAGAGGTAACCGGGACAGTGAAAACAGTACTCAAAGACAGGGAGAGCAAGCTCTCTCTTGGCACTTTGGATGTGGGACATACAGCGAGATGTTTGCTGCTTTTGCGTTTGGCTGTTGGGAGATTTACAGCACAAAGATATCTAGTTGATTTGAAGCAGTTCCGAGAAAGTCTAAACATAATCGCCACTTCTCCCTCCTGGCACTTTCCATGTGGGAGATATAGCAGGATGTATATTGGTTTTGAGGACAACTCAATGGACAGTGTAGGGAGAAAAGTTCCTGGCTCCTTGAATGCTGTTCCTGGAGACACTGCGATCAATGTGGGAGATATGTCAAGATGTGTGTTGGTTTTGAGGACGGCTCTCTGGAGAGTCTTAGCAAAGAGGTCACAGGGATAATCAGAGCAATTCTCAGAGACACTGAGAACAAGCTCGACAATTCCCTCCTGGCACTTTCCCTGTAGGAGATACCGCAAGACGTTTCTGTAGATTGGGCACAGCGCTCTGCAGGGTGTTAGCAGAGACTTTCCCGGGACAGTGAAACCCTATGTCAGAGACACTGAGAAGAAGCCCCAATGTTCCCTCCAGGCACTTTCAGTGTGGGTGCCTTCTCCACGTGGTTCCTGGTTTCCCTGCAGCGCTGAAGAGAATGTTAGCAAAGAGGTAACCGGGACAGTGCAAACAGTACTCAAAGACAGGGAGAGCAAGCTCTCTCTTGGCACTTTGGATGTGGGACATACAGCGAGATGTTTGCTGCTTTTGCGTTTGGCTGTTGGGAGATTTACAGCACAAAGATATCTAGTTGATTTGAAGCAGTTCCGAGAAAGTCTAAACATAATCGCCACTTCTCCCTCCTGGCACTTTCCATGTGGGAGATATAGCAGGATGTATATTGGTTTTGACGACAACTCAATGGACAGTGTAGGGAGAAAAGTTCCTGGCTCCTTGAATGCCGTTCCTGGAGACACTGCGATCAATGTGGGAGATACGTCAAGATGTGTGTTTGTTTTGAGGACGGCTCTCTGGAGAGTCTTAGCAAAGAGGTCACAGGGATAATCAGAGCAATTCTCAGAGACACTGAGAACAAGCTCGACAATTCCCTCCTGGCACTTTCCCTGTAGGAGATACCGCAAGACGTTTCTGTAGATTGGGCACAGCGCTCTGCAGGGTGTTAGCAGAGACTTTCCCGGGACAGTGAAACCCTATGTCAGAGACACTGAGAAGAAGCCCCAATGTTCCCTCCAGGCACTTTCAGTGTGGGTGCCTTCTCCACGTGGTTCCTGGTTTCCCTGCAGCGCTGAAGAGAATGTTAGCAGAGGTAACCGGGACAGGGAAAACAGTACTCAAAGAGAGGGAGAGCAAGCTCTCTCTTGGCACTTTGGATGTGGGACATACAGCGAGATGTTTGCTGCTTTTGCGTTTGGCTGTTGGGAGATTTACAGCACAAAGATATCTAGTTGATTTGAAGCAGTTCCGAGAAAGTCTAAACATAATCGCCACTTCTCCCTCCTGGCACTTTCCATGTTGTAGATATAGGAGGATGCATATTGGTTTTGAGGACAACTCAATGGACAGTGTAGGGAGAAAAGTTCCTGGCTCCTTGAATGCCGTTCCTGGAGACACTGCGATCAATGTGGGAGATATGTCAAGATGTGTGTTGGTTTTGAGGACGGCTCTCTGGAGAGTCTTAGCAAAGAGGTCACAGGGATAATCAGAGCAATTCTCAGAGACACTGAGAACAAGCTCGACAATTCCCTCCTGGCACTTTCCCTGTAGGAGATACCGCAAGACGTTTCTGTAGATTGGGCACAGCGCTCTGCAGGGTGTTAGCAGAGACTTTCCCGGGACAGTGAAACCCTATGTCAGAGACACTGAGAAGAAGCCCCAATGTTCCCTCCAGGCACTTTCAGTGTGGGTGCCTTCTCCACGTGGTTCCTGGTTTCCCTGCAGCGCTGAAGAGAATGTTATCAAAGAGGTAACCGGGACAGGGAAAACAGTACTCAAAGACAGGGAGAGCAAGCTCTCTCTTGGCACTTTGGATGTGGGACATACAGCGAGATGTTTGCTGCTTTTGCGTTTGGCTGTTGGGAGATTTACAGCACAAAGATATCTAGTTGATTTGAAGCCGTTCCGAGAAAGTCTAAACATAATCGCCACTTCTCCCTCCTGGCACTTTCCATGTGGGAGATATAGGAGGATGTATATTGGTTTTGACGACAACTGAATGGACAGTGTAGGGAGAAAAGTTCCTGGCTCCTTGAATGCCGTTCCTGGAGACACTGCGATCAATGTGGGAGATATGTCAAGATGTGTGTTGGTTTTGAGGACGGCTCTCTGGAGAGTCTTAGCAAAGAGGTCACAGGGATAATCAGAGCAATTCTCAGAGACACTGAGAACAAGCTCGACAATTCCCTCCTGGCACTTTCCCTGTAGGAGATACCGCAAGACGTTTCTGTAGATTGGGCACAGCGCTCTGCAGGGTGTTAGCAGAGACTTTCCCGGGACAGTGAAACCCTATGTCAGAGACACTGAGAAGAAGCCCCAATGTTCCCTCCAGGCACTTTCAGTGTGGGTGCCTTCTCCACGTGGTTCCTGGTTTCCCTGCAGCGCTGAAGAGAATGTTAGCAAAGAGGTAACCGGGACAGTGAAAACAGTACTCAAAGACAGGGAGAGCAAGCTCTCTCTTGGCACTTTGGATGTGGGACATACAGCGAGATGTTTGCTGCTTTTGCGTTTGGCTGTTGGGAGATTTACAGCACAAAGATATCTAGTTGATTTGAAGCAGTTCCGAGAAAGTCTAAACATAATCGCCACTTCTCCCTCCTGGCACTTTCCATGTGGGAGATATAGGAGGATGTATATTGGTTTTGACGACAACTCAATGGACAGTGTAGGGAGAAAAGTTCCTGGCTCCTTGAATGCCGTTCCTGGAGACACTGCGATCAATGTGGGAGATATGTCAAGATGTGTGTTTGTTTTGAGGACGGCTCTCTGGAGAGTCTTAGCAAAGAGGTCACAGGGATAATCAGAGCAATTCTCAGAGACACTGAGAACAAGCTCGACAATTCCCTCCTGGCACTTTCCCTGTAGGAGATACCGCAAGACGTTTCTGTAGATTGGGCACAGCGCTCTGCAGGGTGTTAGCAGAGACTTTCCCGGGACAGTGAAACCCTATGTCAGAGACACTGAGAAGAAGCCCCAATGTTCCCTCCAGGCACTTTCAGTGTGGGTGCCTTCTCCACGTGGTTCCTGGTTTCCCTGCAGCGCTGAAGAGAATGTTAGCAAAGAGGTAACCGGGACAGTGAAAACAGTACTCAAAGACAGGGAGAGCAAGCTCTCTCTTGGCACTTTGGATGTGGGACATACAGCGAGATGTTTGCTGCTTTTGCGTTTGGCTGTTGGGAGATTTACAGCACAAAGATATCTAGTTGATTTGAAGCAGTTCCGAGGAAGTCTAAACATAATCGCCACTTCTCCCTCCTGGCACTTTCCATGTGGGAGATATAGCAGGATGTATATTGGTTTTGAGGACAACTGAATGGACAGTGTAGGGAGAAAAGTTCCTGGCTCCTTGAATGCCGTTCCTGGAGACACTGCGATCAATGTGGGAGATATGTCAAGATGTGTGTTGGTTTTGAGGACGGCTCTCTGGAGAGTCTTAGCAAAGAGGTCACAGGGATAATCAGAGCAATTCTCAGAGACACTGAGAACAAGCTCGACAATTCCCTCCTGGCACTTTCCCTGTAGGAGATACCGCAAGACGTTTCTGTAGATTGGGCACAGCGCTCTGCAGGGTGTTAGCAGAGACTTTCCCGGGACAGTGAAACCCTATGTCAGAGACACTGAGAAGAAGCCCCAATGTTCCCTCCAGGCACTTTCAGTGTGGGTGCCTTCTCCACGTGGTTCCTGGTTTCCCTGCAGCGCTGAAGAGAATGTTAGCAAAGAGGTAACCGGGACAGTGAAAACAGTACTCAAAGACAGGGAGAGCAAGCTCTCTCTTGGCACTTTGGATGTGGGACATACAGCGAGATGTTTGCTGCTTTTGCGTTTGGCTGTTGGGAGATTTACAGCACAAAGATATCTAGTTGATTTGAAGCAGTTCCGAGAAAGTCTAAACATAATCGCCACTTCTCCCTCCTGGCACTTTCCATGTGGGAGATATAGCAGGATGTATATTGGTTTTGAGGACAACTCAATGGACAGTGTAGGGAGAAAAGTTCCTGGCTCCTTGAATGCTGTTCCTGGAGACACTGCGATCAATGTGGGAGATATGTCAAGATGTGTGTTGGTTTTGAGGACGGCTCTCTGGAGAGTCTTAGCAAAGAGGTCACAGGGATAATCAGAGCAATTCTCAGAGACACTGAGAACAAGCTCGACAATTCCCTCCTGGCACTTTCCCTGTAGGAGATACCGCAAGATGTTTCTGTAGATTGGGCACAGCGCTCTGCAGGGTGTTAGCAGAGACTTTCCCGGGACAGTGAAACCCTATGTCAGAGACACTGAGAAGAAGCCCCAATGTTCCCTCCAGGCACTTTCAGTGTGGGTGCCTTCTCCACGTGGTTCCTGGTTTCCCTGCAGCGCTGAAGAGAATGTTAGCAAAGAGGTAACCGGGACAGTGCAAACAGTACTCAAAGACAGGGAGAGCAAGCTCTCTCTTGGCACTTTGGATGTGGGACATACAGCGAGATGTTTGCTGCTTTTGCGTTTGGCTGTTGGGAGATTTACAGCACAAAGATATCTAGTTGATTTGAAGCAGTTCCGAGAAAGTCTAAACATAATCGCCACTTCTCCCTCCTGGCACTTTCCATGTGGGAGATATAGGAGGATGCATATTGGTTTTGAGGACAACTCAATGGACAGTGTAGGGAGAAAAGTTCCTGGCTCCTTGAATGCCGTTCCTGGAGACACTGCGATCAATGTGGGAGATATGTCAAGATGTGTGTTGGTTTTGAGGACGGCTCTCTGGAGAGTCTTAGCAAAGAGGTCACAGGGATAATCAGAGCAATTCTCAGAGACACTGAGAACAAGCTCGACAATTCCCTCCTGGCACTTTCCCTGTAGGAGATACTGCAAGACGTTTCTGTAGATTGGGCACAGCGCTCTGCAGGGTGTTAGCAGAGACTTTCCCGGGACAGTGAAACCCTATGTCAGAGACACTGAGAAGAAGCCCCAATGTTCCCTCCAGGCACTTTCAGTGTGGGTGCCTTCTCCACGTGGTTCCTGGTTTCCCTGCAGCGCTGAAGAGAATGTTAGCAAAGAGGTAACCGGGACAGCGAAAACAGTACTCAAAGACAGGGAGAGCAAGCTCTCTCTTGGCACTTTGGATGTGGGACATACAGCGAGATGTTTGCTGCTTTTGCGTTTGGCTGTTGGGAGATTTACAGCACAAAGATATCTAGTTGATTTGAAGCAGTTCCGAGAAAGTCTAAACATAATCGCCACTTCTCCCTCCTGGCACTTTCCATGTGGGAGATATAGGAGGATGTATATTGGTTTTGACGACAACTGAATGGACAGTGTAGGGAGAAAAGTTCCTGGCTCCTTGAATGCCGTTCCTGGAGACACTGCGATCAATGTGGGAGATATGTCAAGATGTGTGTTGGTTTTGAGGACGGCTCTCTGGAGAGTCTTAGCAAAGAGGTCACAGGGATAATCAGAGCAATTCTCAGAGACACTGAGAACAAGCTCGACAATTCCCTCCTGGCACTTTCCCTGTAGGAGATACCGCAAGATGTTTCTGTAGATTGGGCACAGCGCTCTGCAGGGTGTTAGCAGAGACTTTCCCGGGACAGTGAAACCCTATGTCAGAGACACTGAGAAGAAGCCCCAATGTTCCCTCCAGGCACTTTCAGTGTGGGTGCCTTCTCCACGTGGTTCCTGGTTTCCCTGCAGCGCTGAAGAGAATGTTAGCAAAGAGGTAACCGGGACAGTGAAAACAGTACTCAAAGACAGGGAGAGCAAGCTCTCTCTTGGCACTTTGGATGTGGGACATACAGCGAGATGTTTGCTGCTTTTGCGTTTGGCTGTTGGGAGATTTACAGCACAAAGATATCTAGTTGATTTGAAGCAGTTCCGAGAAAGTCTAAACATAATCGCCACTTCTCCCTCCTGGCACTTTCCATGTGGGAGATATAGGAGGATGTATATTGGTTTTGAGGACAACTCAATGGACAGTGTAGGGAGAAAAGTTCCTGGCTCCTTGAATGCCGTTCCTGGAGACACTGCGATCAATGAGGGAGATATGTCAAGATGTGTGTTGGTTTTGAGGACGGCTCTCTGGAGAGTCTTAGCAAAGAGGTCACAGGGATAATCAGAGCAATTCTCAGAGACACTGAGAACAAGCTCGACAATTCCCTCCTGGCACTTTCCCTGTAGGAGATACCGCAAGACGTTTCTGTAGATTGGGCACAGCGCTCTGCAGGGTGTTAGCAGAGACTTTCCCGGGACAGTGAAACCCTATGTCAGAGACACTGAGAAGAAGCCCCAATGTTCCCTCCAGGCACTTTCAGTGTGGGTGCCTTCTCCACGTGGTTCCTGGTTTCCCTGCAGCGCTGAAGAGAATGTTAGCAAAGAGGTAACCGGGACAGGGAAAACAGTACTCAAAGACAGGGAGAGCAAGCTCTCTCTTGGCACTTTGGATGTGGGACATACAGCGAGATGTTTGCTGCTTTTGCGTTTGGCTGTTGGGAGATTTACAGCACAAAGATATCTAGTTGATTTGAAGCAGTTCCGAGAAAGTCTAAACATAATCGCCACTTCTCCCTCCTGGCACTTTCCATGTGGGAGATATAGCAGGATGTATATTGGTTTTGAGGACAACTCAATGGACAGTGTAGGGAGAAAAGTTCCTGGCTCCTTGAATGCCGTTCCTGGAGACACTGCGATCAATGAGGGAGATATGTCAAGATGTGTGTTGGTTTTGAGGACGGCTCTCTGGAGAGTCTTAGCAAAGAGGTCACAGGGATAATCAGAGCAATTCTCAGAGACACTGAGAACAAGCTCGACAATTCCCTCCTGGCACTTTCCCTGTAGGAGATACCGCAAGACGTTTCTGTAGATTGGGCACAGCGCTCTGCAGGGTGTTAGCAGAGACTTTCCCGGGACAGTGAAACCCTATGTCAGAGACACTGAGAAGAAGCCCCAATGTTCCCTCCAGGCACTTTCAGTGTGGGTGCCTTCTCCACGTGGTTCCTGGTTTCCCTGCAGCGCTGAAGAGAATGTTAGCAGAGGTAACCGGGACAGGGAAAACAGTACTCAAAGAGAGGGAGAGCAAGCTCTCTCTTGGCACTTTGGATGTGGGACATACAGCGAGATGTTTGCTGCTTTTGCGTTTGGCTGTTGGGAGATTTACAGCACAAAGATATCTAGTTGATTTGAAGCAGTTCCGAGAAAGTCTAAACATAATCGCCACTTCTCCCTCCTGGCACTTTCCATGTGGGAGATATAGCAGGATGCATATTGGTTTTGAGGACAACTCAATGGACAGTGTAGGGAGAAAAGTTCCTGGCTCCTTGAATGCCGTTCCTGGAGACACTGCGATCAATGTGGGAGATATGTCAAGATGTGTGTTGGTTTTGAGGACGGCTCTCTGGAGAGTCTTAGCAAAGAGGTCACAGGGATAATCAGAGCAATTCTCAGAGACACTGAGAACAAGCTCGACAATTCCCTCCTGGCACTTTCCCTGTAGGAGATACCGCAAGACGTTTCTGTAGATTGGGCACAGCGCTCTGCAGGGTGTTAGCAGAGACTTTCCCGGGACAGTGAAACCCTATGTCAGAGACACTGAGAAGAAGCCCCAATGTTCCCTCCAGGCACTTTCAGTGTGGGTGCCTTCTCCACGTGGTTCCTGGTTTCCCTGCAGCGCTGAAGAGAATGTTAGCAAAGAGGTAACCGGGACAGGGAAAACAGTACTCAAAGACAGGGAGAGCAAGCTCTCTCTTGGCACTTTGGATGTGGGACATACAGCGAGATGTTTGCTGCTTTTGCGTTTGGCTGTTGGGAGATTTACAGCACAAAGATATCTAGTTGATTTGAAGCAGTTCCGAGAAAGTCTAAACATAATCGCCACTTCTCCCTCCTGGCACTTTCCATGTGGGAGATATAGGAGGATGTATATTGGTTTTGAGGACAACTCAATGGACAGTGTAGGGAGAAAAGTTCCTGGCTCCTTGAATGCCGTTCCTGGAGACACTGCGATCAATGAGGGAGATATGTCAAGATGTGTGTTGGTTTTGAGGACGGCTCTCTGGAGAGTCTTAGCAAAGAGGTCACAGGGATAATCAGAGCAATTCTCAGAGACACTGAGAACAAGCTCGACAATTCCCTCCTGGCACTTTCCCTGTAGGAGATACCGCAAGACGTTTCTGTAGATTGGGCACAGCGCTCTGCAGGGTGTTAGCAGAGACTTTCCCGGGACAGTGAAACCCTATGTCAGAGACACTGAGAAGAAGCCCCAATGTTCCCTCCAGGCACTTTCAGTGTGGGTGCCTTCTCCACGTGGTTCCTGGTTTCCCTGCAGCGCTGAAGAGAATGTTAGCAAAGAGGTAACCGGGACAGGGAAAACAGTACTCAAAGACAGGGAGAGCAAGCTCTCTCTTGGCACTTTGGATGTGGGACATACAGCGAGATGTTTGCTGCTTTTGCATTTGGCTGTTGGGAGATTTACAGCACAAAGATATCTAGTTGATTTGAAGCAGTTCCGAGAAAGTCTAAACATAATCGCCACTTCTCCCTCCTGGCACTTTCCATGTGGGAGATATAGGAGGATGTATATTGGTTTTGAGGACAACTCAATGGACAGTGTAGGGAGAAAAGTTCCTGGCTCCTTGAATGCCGTTCCTGGAGACACTGCGATCAATGAGGGAGATATGTCAAGATGTGTGTTGGTTTTGAGGACGGCTCTCTGGAGAGTCTTAGCAAAGAGGTCACAGGGATAATCAGAGCAATTCTCAGAGACACTGAGAACAAGCTCGACAATTCTCTCCTGGCACTTTCCCTGTAGGAGATACCGCAAGACGTTTCTGTAGATTGGGCACAGCGCTCTGCAGGGTGTTAGCAGAGACTTTCCCGGGACAGTGAAACCCTATGTCAGAGACACTGAGAAGAAGCCCCAATGTTCCCTCCAGGCACTTTCAGTGTGGGTGCCTTCTCCACGTGGTTCCTGGTTTCCCTGCAGCGCTGAAGAGAATGTTAGCAAAGAGGTAACCGGGACAGGGAAAACAGTACTCAAAGACAGGGAGAGCAAGCTCTCTCTTGGCACTTTGGATGTGGGACATACAGCGAGATGTTTGCTGCTTTTGCGTTTGGCTGTTGGGAGATTTACAGCACAAAGATATCTAGTTGATTTGAAGCAGTTCCGAGAAAGTCTAAACATAATCGCCACTTCTCCCTCCTGGCACTTTCCATGTGGGAGATATAGGAGGATGTATATTGGTTTTGACGACAACTGAATGGACAGTGTAGGGAGAAAAGTTCCTGGCTCCTTGAATGCCGTTCCTGGAGACACTGCGATCAATGTGGGAGATATGTCAAGATGTGTGTTGGTTTTGAGGACGGCTCTCTGGAGAGTCTTAGCAAAGAGGTCACAGGGATAATCAGAGCAATTCTCAGAGACACTGAGAACAAGCTCGACAATTCCCTCCTGGCACTTTCCCTGTAGGAGATACCGCAAGACGTTTCTGTAGATTGGGCACAGCGCTCTGCAGGGTGTTAGCAGAGACTTTCCCGGGACAGTGAAACCCTATGTCAGAGACACTGAGAAGAAGCCCCAATGTTCCCTCCAGGCACTTTCAGTGTGGGTGCCTTCTCCACGTGGTTCCTGGTTTCCCTGCAGCGCTGAAGAGAATGTTAGCAAAGAGGTAACCGGGACAGCGAAAACAGTACTCAAAGACAGGGAGAGCAAGCTCTCTCTTGGCACTTTGGATGTGGGACATACAGCGAGATGTTTGCTGCTTTTGCGTTTGGCTGTTGGGAGATTTACAGCACAAAGATATCTAGTTGATTTGAAGCAGTTCCGAGAAAGTCTAAACATAATCGCCACTTCTCCCTCCTGGCACTTTCCATGTGGGAGATATAGGAGGATGTATATTGGTTTTGACGACAACTGAATGGACAGTGTAGGGAGAAAAGTTCCTGGCTCCTTGAATGCCGTTCCTGGAGACACTGCGATCAATGTGGGAGATATGTCAAGATGTGTGTTGGTTTTGAGGACGGCTCTCTGGAGAGTCTTAGCAAAGAGGTCACAGGGATAATCAGAGCAATTCTCAGAGACACTGAGAACAAGCTCGACAATTCCCTCCTGGCACTTTCCCTGTAGGAGATACCGCAAGACGTTTCTGTAGATTGGGCACAGCGCTCTGCAGGGTGTTAGCAGAGACTTTCCCGGGACAGTGAAACCCTATGTCAGAGACACTGAGAAGAAGCCCCAATGTTCCCTCCAGGCACTTTCAGTGTGGGTGCCTTCTCCACGTGGTTCCTGGTTTCCCTGCAGCGCTGAAGAGAATGTTAGCAAAGAGGTAACCGGGACAGTGAAAACAGTACTCAAAGACAGGGAGAGCAAGCTCTCTCTTGGCACTTTGGATGTGGGACATACAGCGAGATGTTTGCTGCTTTTGCGTTTGGCTGTTGGGAGATTTACAGCACAAAGATATCTAGTTGATTTGAAGCAGTTCCGAGAAAGTCTAAACATAATCGCCACTTCTCCCTCCTGGCACTTTCCATGTGGGAGATATAGGAGGATGTATATTGGTTTTGAGGACAACTCAATGGACAGTGTAGGGAGAAAAGTTCCTGGCTCCTTGAATGCCGTTCCTGGAGACACTGCGATCAATGAGGGAGATATGTCAAGATGTGTGTTGGTTTTGAGGACGGCTCTCTGGAGAGTCTTAGCAAAGAGGTCACAGGGATAATCAGAGCAATTCTCAGAGACACTGAGAACAAGCTCGACAATTCCCTCCTGGCACTTTCCCTGTAGGAGATACCGCAAGACGTTTCTGTAGATTGGGCACAGCGCTCTGCAGGGTGTTAGCAGAGACTTTCCCGGGACAGTGAAACCCTATGTCAGAGACACTGAGAAGAAGCCCCAATGTTCCCTCCAGGCACTTTCAGTGTGGGTGCCTTCTCCACGTGGTTCCTGGTTTCCCTGCAGCGCTGAAGAGAATGTTAGCAAAGAGGTAACCGGGACAGGGAAAACAGTACTCAAAGACAGGGAGAGCAAGCTCTCTCTTGGCACTTTGGATGTGGGACATACAGCGAGATGTTTGCTGCTTTTGCGTTTGGCTGTTGGGAGATTTACAGCACAAAGATATCTAGTTGATTTGAAGCAGTTCCGAGAAAGTCTAAACATAATCGCCACTTCTCCCTCCTGGCACTTTCCATGTGGGAGATATAGCAGGATGTATATTGGTTTTGAGGACAACTCAATGGACAGTGTAGGGAGAAAAGTTCCTGGCTCCTTGAATGCCGTTCCTGGAGACACTGCGATCAATGAGGGAGATATGTCAAGATGTGTGTTGGTTTTGAGGACGGCTCTCTGGAGAGTCTTAGCAAAGAGGTCACAGGGATAATCAGAGCAATTCTCAGAGACACTGAGAACAAGCTCGACAATTCCCTCCTGGCACTTTCCCTGTAGGAGATACCGCAAGACGTTTCTGTAGATTGGGCACAGCGCTCTGCAGGGTGTTAGCAGAGACTTTCCCGGGACAGTGAAACCCTATGTCAGAGACACTGAGAAGAAGCCCCAATGTTCCCTCCAGGCACTTTCAGTGTGGGTGCCTTCTCCACGTGGTTCCTGGTTTCCCTGCAGCGCTGAAGAGAATGTTAGCAGAGGTAACCGGGACAGGGAAAACAGTACTCAAAGAGAGGGAGAGCAAGCTCTCTCTTGGCACTTTGGATGTGGGACATACAGCGAGATGTTTGCTGCTTTTGCGTTTGGCTGTTGGGAGATTTACAGCACAAAGATATCTAGTTGATTTGAAGCAGTTCCGAGAAAGTCTAAACATAATCGCCACTTCTCCCTCCTGGCACTTTCCATGTGGGAGATATAGCAGGATGCATATTGGTTTTGAGGACAACTCAATGGACAGTGTAGGGAGAAAAGTTCCTGGCTCCTTGAATGCCGTTCCTGGAGACACTGCGATCAATGTGGGAGATATGTCAAGATGTGTGTTGGTTTTGAGGACGGCTCTCTGGAGAGTCTTAGCAAAGAGGTCACAGGGATAATCAGAGCAATTCTCAGAGACACTGAGAACAAGCTCGACAATTCCCTCCTGGCACTTTCCCTGTAGGAGATACCGCAAGACGTTTCTGTAGATTGGGCACAGCGCTCTGCAGGGTGTTAGCAGAGACTTTCCCGGGACAGTGAAACCCTATGTCAGAGACACTGAGAAGAAGCCCCAATGTTCCCTCCAGGCACTTTCAGTGTGGGTGCCTTCTCCACGTGGTTCCTGGTTTCCCTGCAGCGCTGAAGAGAATGTTAGCAAAGAGGTAACCGGGACAGGGAAAACAGTACTCAAAGACAGGGAGAGCAAGCTCTCTCTTGGCACTTTGGATGTGGGACATACAGCGAGATGTTTGCTGCTTTTGCGTTTGGCTGTTGGGAGATTTACAGCACAAAGATATCTAGTTGATTTGAAGCAGTTCCGAGAAAGTCTAAACATAATCGCCACTTCTCCCTCCTGGCACTTTCCATGTGGGAGATATAGGAGGATGTATATTGGTTTTGAGGACAACTCAATGGACAGTGTAGGGAGAAAAGTTCCTGGCTCCTTGAATGCCGTTCCTGGAGACACTGCGATCAATGAGGGAGATATGTCAAGATGTGTGTTGGTTTTGAGGACGGCTCTCTGGAGAGTCTTAGCAAAGAGGTCACAGGGATAATCAGAGCAATTCTCAGAGACACTGAGAACAAGCTCGACAATTCCCTCCTGGCACTTTCCCTGTAGGAGATACCGCAAGACGTTTCTGTAGATTGGGCACAGCGCTCTGCAGGGTGTTAGCAGAGACTTTCCCGGGACAGTGAAACCCTATGTCAGAGACACTGAGAAGAAGCCCCAATGTTCCCTCCAGGCACTTTCAGTGTGGGTGCCTTCTCCACGTGGTTCCTGGTTTCCCTGCAGCGCTGAAGAGAATGTTAGCAAAGAGGTAACCGGGACAGGGAAAACAGTACTCAAAGACAGGGAGAGCAAGCTCTCTCTTGGCACTTTGGATGTGGGACATACAGCGAGATGTTTGCTGCTTTTGCATTTGGCTGTTGGGAGATTTACAGCACAAAGATATCTAGTTGATTTGAAGCAGTTCCGAGAAAGTCTAAACATAATCGCCACTTCTCCCTCCTGGCACTTTCCATGTGGGAGATATAGGAGGATGTATATTGGTTTTGAGGACAACTCAATGGACAGTGTAGGGAGAAAAGTTCCTGGCTCCTTGAATGCCGTTCCTGGAGACACTGCGATCAATGAGGGAGATATGTCAAGATGTGTGTTGGTTTTGAGGACGGCTCTCTGGAGAGTCTTAGCAAAGAGGTCACAGGGATAATCAGAGCAATTCTCAGAGACACTGAGAACAAGCTCGACAATTCTCTCCTGGCACTTTCCCTGTAGGAGATACCGCAAGACGTTTCTGTAGATTGGGCACAGCGCTCTGCAGGGTGTTAGCAGAGACTTTCCCGGGACAGTGAAACCCTATGTCAGAGACACTGAGAAGAAGCCCCAATGTTCCCTCCAGGCACTTTCAGTGTGGGTGCCTTCTCCACGTGGTTCCTGGTTTCCCTGCAGCGCTGAAGAGAATGTTAGCAAAGAGGTAACCGGGACAGGGAAAACAGTACTCAAAGACAGGGAGAGCAAGCTCTCTCTTGGCACTTTGGATGTGGGACATACAGCGAGATGTTTGCTGCTTTTGCGTTTGGCTGTTGGGAGATTTACAGCACAAAGATATCTAGTTGATTTGAAGCAGTTCCGAGAAAGTCTAAACATAATCGCCACTTCTCCCTCCTGGCACTTTCCATGTGGGAGATATAGGAGGATGTATATTGGTTTTGACGACAACTGAATGGACAGTGTAGGGAGAAAAGTTCCTGGCTCCTTGAATGCCGTTCCTGGAGACACTGCGATCAATGTGGGAGATATGTCAAGATGTGTGTTGGTTTTGAGGACGGCTCTCTGGAGAGTCTTAGCAAAGAGGTCACAGGGATAATCAGAGCAATTCTCAGAGACACTGAGAACAAGCTCGACAATTCCCTCCTGGCACTTTCCCTGTAGGAGATACCGCAAGACGTTTCTGTAGATTGGGCACAGCGCTCTGCAGGGTGTTAGCAGAGACTTTCCCGGGACAGTGAAACCCTATGTCAGAGACACTGAGAAGAAGCCCCAATGTTCCCTCCAGGCACTTTCAGTGTGGGTGCCTTCTCCACGTGGTTCCTGGTTTCCCTGCAGCGCTGAAGAGAATGTTAGCAAAGAGGTAACCGGGACAGCGAAAACAGTACTCAAAGACAGGGAGAGCAAGCTCTCTCTTGGCACTTTGGATGTGGGACATACAGCGAGATGTTTGCTGCTTTTGCGTTTGGCTGTTGGGAGATTTACAGCACAAAGATATCTAGTTGATTTGAAGCAGTTCCGAGAAAGTCTAAACATAATCGCCACTTCTCCCTCCTGGCACTTTCCATGTGGGAGATATAGGAGGATGTATATTGGTTTTGACGACAACTGAATGGACAGTGTAGGGAGAAAAGTTCCTGGCTCCTTGAATGCCGTTCCTGGAGACACTGCGATCAATGTGGGAGATATGTCAAGATGTGTGTTGGTTTTGAGGACGGCTCTCTGGAGAGTCTTAGCAAAGAGGTCACAGGGATAATCAGAGCAATTCTCAGAGACACTGAGAACAAGCTCGACAATTCCCTCCTGGCACTTTCCCTGTAGGAGATACCGCAAGACGTTTCTGTAGATTGGGCACAGCGCTCTGCAGGGTGTTAGCAGAGACTTTCCCGGGACAGTGAAACCCTATGTCAGAGACACTGAGAAGAAGCCCCAATGTTCCCTCCAGGCACTTTCAGTGTGGGTGCCTTCTCCACGTGGTTCCTGGTTTCCCTGCAGCGCTGAAGAGAATGTTAGCAAAGAGGTAACCGGGACAGTGAAAACAGTACTCAAAGACAGGGAGAGCAAGCTCTCTCTTGGCACTTTGGATGTGGGACATACAGCGAGATGTTTGCTGCTTTTGCGTTTGGCTGTTGGGAGATTTACAGCACAAAGATATCTAGTTGATTTGAAGCAGTTCCGAGGAAGTCTAAACATAATCGCCACTTCTCCCTCCTGGCACTTTCCATGTGGGAGATATAGCAGGATGTATATTGGTTTTGAGGACAACTCAATGGACAGTGTAGGGAGAAAAGTTCCTGGCTCCTTGAATGCCGTTCCTGGAGACACTGCGATCAATGTGGGAGATATGTCAAGATGTGTGTTGGTTTTGAGGACGGCTCTCTGGAGAGTCTTAGCAAAGAGGTCACAGGGATAATCAGAGCAATTCTCAGAGACACTGAGAACAAGCTCGACAATTCCCTCCTGGCACTTTCCCTGTAGGAGATACCGCAAGACGTTTCTGTAGATTGGGCACAGCGCTCTGCAGGGTGTTAGCAGAGACTTTCCCGGGACAGTGAAACCCTATGTCAGAGACACTGAGAAGAAGCCCCAATGTTCCCTCCAGGCACTTTCAGTGTGGGTGCCTTCTCCACGTGGTTCCTGGTTTCCCTGCAGCGCTGAAGAGAATGTTAGCAGAGGTAACCGGGACAGGGAAAACAGTACTCAAAGAGAGGGAGAGCAAGCTCTCTCTTGGCACTTTGGATGTGGGACATACAGCGAGATGTTTGCTGCTTTTGCGTTTGGCTGTTGGGAGATTTACAGCACAAAGATATCTAGTTGATTTGAAGCAGTTCCGAGAAAGTCTAAACATAATCGCCACTTCTCCCTCCTGGCACTTTCCATGTGGGAGATATAGCAGGATGCATATTGGTTTTGAGGACAACTCAATGGACAGTGTAGGGAGAAAAGTTCCTGGCTCCTTGAATGCCGTTCCTGGAGACACTGCGATCAATGTGGGAGATATGTCAAGATGTGTGTTGGTTTTGAGGACGGCTCTCTAGAGAGTCTTAGCAAAGAGGTCACAGGGATAATCAGAGCAATTCTCAGAGACACTGAGAACAAGCTCGACAATTCCCTCCTGGCACTTTCCCTGTAGGAGATACCGCAAGACGTTTCTGTAGATTGGGCACAGCGCTCTGCAGGGTGTTAGCAGAGACTTTCCCGGGACAGTGAAACCCTATGTCAGAGACACTGAGAAGAAGCCCCAATGTTCCCTCCAGGCACTTTCAGTGTGGGTGCCTTCTCCACGTGGTTCCTGCTTTCACTGCAGCTCTGAAGAGAATGTTAGCAAAGAGGTAACCGGGACAGGGAAAACAGTACTCAAAGACAGGGAGAGCAAGCTCTCTCTTGGCACTTTGGATGTGGGACATACAGCGAGATGTTTGCTGCTTTTGCGTTTGGCTGTTGGGAGATTTACAGCACAAAGATATCTAGTTGATTTGAAGCAGTTCCGAGAAAGTCTAAACATAATCCCCACTTCTCCCTCCTGGCACTTTCCATGTGGGAGATATAGCAGGATGTATATTGGTTTTGAGGACAACTCAATGGACAGTGTAGGGAGAAAACGTCCTGGCTCCTTGAATGCCATTTCTGGAGACACTGCGATCAATGTGGGAGATATGTCAAGATGTGTGTTGGTTTTGAGGACGGCTCTCTGGAGAGTCTTAGCAAAGAGGTCACAGGGATAATCAGAGCAATTCTCAGAGACACTGAGAACAAGCTCGACAATTCCCTCCTGGCACTTTCCCTGTAGGAGATACCGCAAGACGTTTCTGTAGATTGGGCACAGCGCTCTGCAGGGTGTTAGCAGAGACTTTCCCGGGACAGTGAAACCCTATGTCAGAGACACTGAGAAGAAGCCCCAATGTTCCCTCCAGGCACTTTCAGTGTGGGTGCCTTCTCCACGTGGTTCCTGCTTTCACTGCAGCTCTGAAGAGAATGTTAGCAAAGAGGTAACCGGGACAGTGAAAACAGTACTCAAAGACAGGGAGAGCAAGCTCTCTCTTGGCACTTTGGATGTGGGACATACAGCGAGATGTTTGCTGCTTTTGCGTTTGGCTGTTGGGAGATTTACAGCACAAAGATATCTAGTTGATTTGAAGCAGTTCCGAGAAAGTCTAAACATAATCCCCACTTCTCCCTCCTGGCACTTTCCATGTGGGAGATACAGCAGGATGTATATTGGTTTTGAGGACAACTCAATGGACAGTGTAGGGAGAAAAGGTCCTGGCTCCTTGAATGCCGTTTCTGGAGACACTGCGATCAATGTGGGAGATATGTCAAGATGTGTGTTGGTTTTGAGGACGGCTCTCTGGAGAGTCTTAGCAAAGAGGTCACACAGATAATCAGAGCAATTCTCAGAGACACTGAGAACAAGCTCGACAATTCCCTCCTGGCACTTTCCCTGTAGGAGATACCGCAAGACGTTTCTGTATATTGGGCACAGCGCTCTGCACGGTGTTAGCAGAGACTTTCCCGGGACAGTGAAACCCTATGTCAGAGACACTGAGAAGAAGCCCCAATGTTCCCTCCAGGCACTTTCAGTGTGGGTGCCTTCTCCACGTGGTTCCTGCTTTCACTGCAGCTCTGAAGAGAATGTTAGCAAAGAGGTAACCGGGACAGTGAAAACAGTACTCAAAGACAGGGAGAGCAAGCTCTCTCTTGGCACTTTGGATGTGGGACATACAGCGAGATGTTTGCTGCTTTTGCGTTTGGCTGTTGGGAGATTTACAGCACAAAGATATCTAGTTGATTTGAAGCAGTTCCGAGAAAGTCTAAACATAATCGCCACTTCTCCCTCCTGGCACTTTCCATGTGGGAGATATAGCAGGATGTATATTGGTTTTGAGGACAACTCAATGGACAGTGTAGGGAGAAAAGGTCCTGGCTCCTTGAATGCCATTTCTGGAGACACTGCGATCAATGTGGGAGATATGTCAAGATGTGTGTTGGTTTTGAGGACGGCTCTCTGGAGAGTCTTAGCAAAGAGGTCACAGGGATAATCAGAGCAATTCTCAGAGACACTGAGAACAAGCTCGACAATTCCCTCCTGGCACTTTCCCTGTAGGAGATACCGCAAGACGTTTCTGTAGATTGGGCACAGCGCTCTGCAGGGTGTTAGCAGAGACTTTCCCGGGACAGTGAAACCCTATGTCAGAGACACTGAGAAGAAGCCCCAATGTTCCCTCCAGGCACTTTCAGTGTGGGTGCCTTCTCCACGTGGTTCCTGCTTTCACTGCAGCTCTGAAGAGAATGTTAGCCAAGAGGTAACCGGGACAGTGAAAACAGTACTCAAAGACAGGGAGAGCAAGCTCTCTCTTGGCACTTTGGATGTGGGACATACAGCGAGATGTTTGCTGCTTTTGCGTTTGGCTGTTGGGAGATTTACAGCACAAAGATATCTAGTTGATTTGAAGCAGTTCCGAGAAAGTCTAAACATAATCCCCACTTCTCCCTCCTGGCACTTTCCATGTGGGAGATACAGCAGGATGTATATTGGTTTTGAGGACAACTCAATGGACAGTGTAGGGAGAAAAGGTCCTGGCTCCTTGAATGCCGTTTCTGGAGACACTGCGATCAATGTGGGAGATATGTTAAGATGTGTGTTGGTTTTGAGGACGGCTCTCTGGAGAGTCTTAGCAAAGAGGTCACACAGATAATCAGAGCAATTCTCAGAGACACTGAGAACAAGCTCGACAATTCCCTCCTGGCACTTTCCCTGTAGGAGATACCGCAAGACGTTTCTGTATATTGGGCACAGCGCTCTGCGCGGTGTTAGCAGAGACTTTCCCGGGACAGTGAAACCCTATGTCAGAGACACTGAGAAGAAGCCCCAATGTTCCCTCCAGGCACTTTCAGTGTGGGTGCCTTCTCCACGTGGTTCCTGCTTTCACTGCAGCTCTGAAGAGAATGTTAGCCAAGAGGTAACCGGGACAGTGAAAACAGTACTCAAAGACAGGGAGAGCAAGCTCTCTCTTGGCACTTTGGATGTGGGACATACAGCGAGATGTTTGCTGCTTTTGCGTTTGGCTGTTGGGCGATTTACAGCACAAAGATATCTAGTTGATTTGAAGCAGTTCCGAGAAAGTCTAAACATAATCCCCACTTCTCCCTCCTGGCACTTTCCATGTGGGAGATACAGCAGGATGTATATTGGTTTTGAGGACAACTCAATGGACAGTGTAGGGAGAAAAGGTCCTGGCTCCTTGAATGCCGTTTCTGGAGACACTGCGATCAATGTGGGAGATATGTCAAGATGTGTGTTGGTTTTGAGGACGGCTCTCTGGAGAGTCTTAGCAAAGAGGTCACACAGATAATCAGAGCAATTCTCAGAGACACTGAGAACAAGCTCGACAATTCCCTCCTGGCACTTTCCCTGTAGGAGATACCGCAAGACGTTTCTGTATATTGGGCACAGCGCTCTGCACGGTGTTAGCAGAGACTTTCCCGGGACAGTGAAACCCTATGTCAGAGACACTGAGAAGAAGCCCCAATGTTCCCTCCAGGCACTTTCAGTGTGGGTGCCTTCTCCACGTGGTTCCTGCTTTCACTGCAGCTCTGAAGAGAATGTTAGCCAAGAGGTAACCGTGACAGTGAAAACAGTACTCAAAGACAGGGAGAGCAAGCTCTCTCTTGGCACTTTGGATGTGGGACATACAGCGAGATGTTTGCTGCTTTTGCGTTTGGCTGTTGGGAGATTTACAGCACAAAGATATCTAGTTGATTTGAAGCAGTTCCGAGAAAGTCTAAACATAATCGCCACTTCTCCCTCCTGGCACTTTCCATGTGGGAGATATAGCAGGATGTATATTGGTTTTGAGGACAACTCAATGGACAGTGTAGGGAGAAAAGGTCCTGGCTCCTTGAATGCCGTTTCTGGAGACACTGCGATCAATGTGGGAGATATGTCAAGATGTGTGTTGGTTTTGAGGACGGCTCTCTGGAGAGTCTTAGCAAAGAGGTCACACAGATAATCAGAGCAATTCTCAGAGACACTGAGAACAAGCTCCACAATTCCCTCCTGGCACTTTCCCTGTAGGAGATACCGCAAGACGTTTCTGTATATTGGGCACAGCGCTCTGCAGGGTGTTAGCAGAGACTTTCCCGGAACAGTGAAACCCTATGTCAGAGACACTGAGAAGAAGCCCCAATGTTCCCTCCAGGCACTTTTAGTGTGGGTGCCTTCTCCACGTGGTTCCTGCTTTCACTGCAGCTCTGAAGAGAATGTTAGCCAAGAGGTAACCGGGACAGTGAAAACAGTACTCAAAGACAGGGAGAGCAAGCTCTCTCTTGGCACTTTGGATGTGGGACATACAGCGAGATGTTTGCTGCTTTTGCGTTTGGCTGTTGGGCGATTTAGAGCACAAAGATATCTAGTTGATTTGAAGCAGTTCCGAGAAAGTCTAAACATAATCCCCACTTCTCCCTCCTGGCACTTTCCATGTGGGAGATACAGCAGGATGTATATTGGTTTTGAGGACAACTCAATGGACAGTGTAGGGAGAAAAGGTCCTGGCTCCTTGAATGCCGTTCCTGGAGACACTGCGATCAATGTGGGAGATATGTTAAGATGTGTGTTGGTTTTGAGGACGGCTCTCTGGAGAGTCTTAGCAAAGAGGTCACAGGGATAATCAGAGCAATTCTCAGAGACACTGAGAACAAGCTCGACAATTCCCTCCTGGCACTTTCCCTGTAGGAGATACCGCAAGACGTTTCTGTATATTGGGCACAGCGCTCTGCACGGTGTTAGCAGAGACTTTCCCGGGACAGTGAAACCCTATGTCAGAGACACTGAGAAGAAGCCCCAATGTTCCCTCCAGGCACTTTCAGTGTGGGTGCCTTCTCCACGTGGTTCCTGCTTTCACTGCAGCTCTGAAGAGAATGTTAGCAAAGAGGTAACCGGGACAGTGAAAACAGTACTCAAAGACAGGGAGAGCAAGCTCTCTCTTGGCACTTTGGATGTGGGACATACAGCGAGATGTTTGCTGCTTTTGCGTTTGGCTGTTGGGAGATTTACAGCACAAAGATATCTAGTTGATTTGAAGCAGTTCCGAGAAAGTCTAAACATAATCCCCACTTCTCCCTCCTGGCACTTTCCATGTGGGAGATATAGCAGGATGTATATTGGTTTTGAGGACAACTCAATGGACAGTGTAGGGAGAAAAGGTCCTGGCTCCTTGAATGCCGTTTCTGGAGACACTGCGATCAATGTGGGAGATATGTCAAGATGTGTGTTGGTTTTGAGGACGGCTCTCTGGAGAGTCTTAGCAAAGAGGTCACACAGATAATCAGAGCAATTCTCAGAGACACTGAGAACAAGCTCGACAATTCCCTCCTGGCACTTTCCCTGTAGGAGATACCGCAAGACGTTTCTGTATATTGGGCACAGCGCTCTGCACGGTGTTAGCAGAGACTTTCCCGGGACAGTGAAACCCTATGTCAGAGACACTGAGAAGAAGCCCCAATGTTCCCTCCAGGCACTTTCAGTGTGGGTGCCTTCTCGACGTGGTTCCTGCTTTCACTGCAGCTCTGAAGAGAATGTTAGCAAAGAGGTAACCGTGACAGTGAAAACAGTACTCAAAGACAGGGAGAGCAAGCTCTCTCTTGGCACTTTGGATGTGGGACATACAGCGAGATGTTTGCTGCTTTTGCGTTTGGCTGTTGGGAGATTTACAGCACAAAGATATCTAGTTGATTTGAAGCAGTTCCGAGAAAGTCTAAACATAATCCCCACTTCTCCCTCCTGGCACTTTCCATGTGGGAGATATAGCAGGATGTATATTGGTTTTGAGGACAACTCAATGGACAGTGTAGGGAGAAAAGGTCCTGGCTCCTTGAATGCCATTTCTGGAGACACTGTGATCAATGTGGGAGATATGTCAAGATGTGTGTTGGTTTTGAGGACGGCTCTCTGGAGAGTCTTAGCAAAGAGGTCACAGGGATAATCAGAGCAATTCTCAGAGACACTGAGAACAAGCTCGACAATTCCCTCCTGGCACTTTCCCTGTAGGAGATACCGCAAGACGTTTCTGTATATTGGGCACAGCGCTCTGCAGGGTGTTAGCAGAGACTTTCCCGGGACAGTGAAACCCTATGTCAGAGACACTGAGAAGAAGCCCCAATGTTCCCTCCAGGCACTTTCAGTGTGGGTGCCTTCTCCATGTGGTTCCTGCTTTCACTGCAGCTCTGAAGAGAATGTTAGCAAAGAGGTAACCGGGACAGTGAAAACAGTACTCAAAGACAGGGAGAGCAAGCTCTCTCTTGGCACTTTGGATGTGGGACATACAGCGAGATGTTTGCTGCTTTTGCGTTTGGCTGTTGGGAGATTTACAGCACAAAGATATCTAGTTGATTTGAAGCAGTTCCGAGAAAGTCTAAACATAATCCCCACTTCTCCCTCCTGGCACTTTCCATGTGGGAGATACAGCAGGATGTATATTGGTTTTGAGGACAACTCAATGGACAGTGTAGGGAGAAAAGGTCCTGGCTCCTTGAATGCCGTTTCTGGAGACACTGCGATCAATGTGGGAGATATGTCAAGATGTGTGTTGGTTTTGAGGACGGCTCTCTGGAGAGTCTTAGCAAAGAGGTCACAGGGATAATCAGAGCAATTCTCAGAGACACTGAGAACAAGCTCGACAATTCCCTCCTGGCACTTTCCCTGTAGGAGATACCGCAAGACGTTTCTGTATATTGGGCACAGCGCTCTGCACGGTGTTAGCAGAGACTTTCCCGGGACAGTGAAACCCTATGTCAGAGACACTGAGAAGAAGCCCCAATGTTCCCTCCAGGCACTTTCAGTGTGGGTGCCTTCTCCACGTGGTTCCTGCTTTCACTGCAGCTCTGAAGAGAATGTTAGCAAAGAGGTAACCGGGACAGTGAAAACAGTACTCAAAGACAGGGAGAGCAAGCTCTCTCTTGGCACTTTGGATGTGGGACATACAGCGAGATGTTTGCTGCTTTTGCGTTTGGCTGTTGGGAGATTTACAGCACAAAGATATCTAGTTGATTTGAAGCAGTTCCGAGAAAGTCTAAACATAATCCCCACTTCTCCCTCCTGGCACTTTCCATGTGGGAGATATAGCAGGATGTATATTGGTTTTGAGGACAACTCAATGGACAGTGTAGGGAGAAAAGGTCCTGGCTCCTTGAATGCCATTTCTGGAGACACTGCGATCAATGTGGGAGATATGTCAAGATGTGTGTTGGTTTTGAGGACGGCTCTCTGGAGAGTCTTAGCAAAGAGGTCACACAGATAATCAGAGCAATTCTCAGAGACACTGAGAACAAGCTCCACAATTCCCTCCTGGCACTTTCCCTGTAGGAGATACCGCAAGACATTTCTGTATATTGGGCACAGCGCTCTGCAGGGTGTTAGCAGAGACTTTCCCGGAACAGTGAAACCCTATGTCAGAGACACTGAGAAGAAGCCCCAATGTTCCCTCCAGGCACTTTTAGTGTGGGTGCCTTCTCCACGTGGTTCCTGCTTTCACTGCAGCTCTGAAGAGAATGTTAGCCAAGAGGTAACCGGGACAGTGAAAACAGTACTCAAAGACAGGGAGAGCAAGCTCTCTCTTGGCACTTTGGATGTGGGACATACAGCGAGATGTTTGCTGCTTTTGCGTTTGGCTGTTGGGCGATTTAGAGCACAAAGATATCTAGTTGATTTGAAGCAGTTCCGAGAAAGTCTAAACATAATCCCCACTTCTCCCTCCTTGCACTTTCCATGTGGGAGATACAGCAGGATGTATATTGGTTTTGAGGACAACTCAATGGACAGTGTAGGGAGAAAAGGTCCTGGCTCCTTGAATGCCGTTCCTGGAGACACTGCGATCAATGTGGGAGATATGTTAAGATGTGTGTTGGTTTTGAGGACGGCTCTCTGGAGAGTCTTAGCAAAGAGGTCACAGGGATAATCAGAGCAATTCTCAGAGACACTGAGAACAAGCTCGACAATTCCCTCCTGGCACTTTCCCTGTAGGAGATACCGCAAGATGTTTCTGTATATTGGGCACAGCGCTCTGCACGGTGTTAGCAGAGACTTTCCCGGGACAGTGAAACCCTATGTCAGAGACACTGAGAAGAAGCCCCAATGTTCCCTCCAGGCACTTTCAGTGTGGGTGCCTTCTCCACGTGGTTCCTGCTTTCACTGCAGCTCTGAAGAGAATGTTAGCAAAGAGGTAACCGGGACAGTGAAAACAGTACTCAAAGACAGGGAGAGCAAGCTCTCTCTTGGCACTTTGGATGTGGGACATACAGCGAGATGTTTGCTGCTTTTGCGTTTGGCTGTTGGGAGATTTACAGCACAAAGATATCTAGTTGATTTGAAGCAGTTCCGAGAAAGTCTAAACATAATCCCCACTTCTCCCTCCTGGCACTTTCCCTGTGGGAGATATAGCAGGATGTATATTGGTTTTGAGGACAACTCAATGGACAGTGTAGGGAGAAAAGGTCCTGGCTCCTTGAATGCCGTTTCTGGAGACACTGCGATCAATGTGGGAGATATGTCAAGATGTGTGTTGGTTTTGAGGACGGCTCTCTGGAGAGTCTTAGCAAAGAGGTCACACAGATAATCAGAGCAATTCTCAGAGACACTGAGAACAAGCTCGACAATTCCCTCCTGGCACTTTCCCTGTAGGAGATACCGCAAGACGTTTCTGTATATTGGGCACAGCGCTCTGCACGGTGTTAGCAGAGACTTTCCCGGGACAGTGAAACCCTATGTCAGAGACACTGAGAAGAAGCCCCAATGTTCCCTCCAGGCACTTTCAGTGTGGGTGCCTTCTCGACGTGGTTCCTGCTTTCACTGCAGCTCTGAAGAGAATGTTAGCAAAGAGGTAACCGGGACAGTGAAAACAGTACTCAAAGACAGGGAGAGCAAGCTCTCTCTTGGCACTTTGGATGTGGGACATACAGCGAGATGTTTGCTGCTTTTGCGTTTGGCTGCTGGGAGATTTACAGCACAAAGATATCTAGTTGATTTGAAGCAGTTCCGAGAAAGTCTAAACATAATCCCCACTTCTCCCTCCTGGCACTTTCCATGTGGGAGATATAGCAGGATGTATATTGGTTTTGAGGACAACTCAATGGACAGTGTAGGGAGAAAAGGTCCTGGCTCCTTGAATGCCATTTCTGGAGACACTGCGATCAATGTGGGAGATATGTCAAGATGTGTGTTGGTTTTGAGGACGGCTCTCTGGAGAGTCTTAGCAAAGAGGTCACAGGGATAATCAGAGCAATTCTCAGAGACACTGAGAACAAGCTCGACAATTCCCTCCTGGCACTTTCCCTGTAGGAGATACCGCAAGACGTTTCTGTATATTGGGCACAGCGCTCTGCAGGGTGTTAGCAGAGACTTTCCCGGGACAGTGAAACCCTATGTCAGAGACACTGAGAAGAAGCCCCAATGTTCCCTCCAGGCACTTTCAGTGTGGGTGCCTTCTCCATGTGGTTCCTGCTTTCACTGCAGCTCTGAAGAGAATGTTAGCAAAGAGGTAACCGGGACAGTGAAAACAGTACTCAAAGACAGGGAGAGCAAGCTCTCTCTTGGCACTTTGGATGTGGGACATACAGCGAGATGTTTGCTGCTTTTGCGTTTGGCTGTTGGGAGATTTACAGCACAAAGATATCTAGTTGATTTGAAGCAGTTCCGAGAAAGTCTAAACATAATCCCCACTTCTCCCTCCTGGCACTTTCCATGTGGGAGATATAGCAGGATGTATATTGGTTTTGAGGACAACTCAATGGACAGTGTAGGGAGAAAAGGTCCTGGCTCCTTGAATGCCATTTCTGGAGACACTGCGATCAATGTGGGAGATATGTCAAGATGTGTGTTGGTTTTGAGGACGGCTCTCTGGAGAGTCTTAGCAAAGAGGTCACAGGGATAATCAGAGCAATTCTCAGAGACACTGAGAACAAGCTCGACAATTCCCTCCTGGCACTTTCCCTGTAGGAGATACCGCAAGACGTTTCTGTATATTGGGCACAGCGCTCTGCAGGGTGTTAGCAGAGACTTTCCCGGGACAGTGAAACCCTATGTCAGAGACACTGAGAAGAAGCCCCAATGTTCCCTCCAGGCACTTTCAGTGTGGGTGCCTTCTCCACGTGGTTCCTGCTTTCACTGCAGCTCTGAAGAGAATGTTAGCCAAGAGGTAACCGGGACAGTGAAAACAGTACTCAAAGACAGGGAGAGCAAGCTCTCTCTTGGCACTTTGGATGTGGGACATACAGCGAGATGTTTGCTGCTTTTGCGTTTGGCTGTTGGGAGATTTACAGCACAAAGATATCTAGTTGATTTGAAGCAGTTCCGAGAAAGTCTAAACATAATCCCCACTTCTCCCTCCTGGCACTTTCCATGTGGGAGATACAGCAGGATGTATATTGGTTTTGAGGACAACTCAATGGACAGTGTAGGGAGAAAAGGTCCTGGCTCCTTGAATGCCGTTTCTGGAGACACTGCGATCAATGTGGGAGATATGTCAAGATGTGTGTTGGTTTTGAGGACGGCTCTCTGGAGAGTCTTAGCAAAGAGGTCACACAGATAATCAGAGCAATTCTCAGAGACACTGAGAACAAGCTCGACAATTCCCTCCTGGCACTTTCCCTGTAGGAGATACCGCAAGACGTTTCTGTATATTGGGCACAGCGCTCTGCACGGTGTTAGCAGAGACTTTCCCGGGACAGTGAAACCCTATGTCAGAGACACTGAGAAGAAGCCCCAATGTTCCCTCCAGGCACTTTCAGTGTGGGTGCCTTCTCCACGTGGTTCCTGCTTTCACTGCAGCTCTGAAGAGAATGTTAGCCAAGAGGTAACCGGGACAGTGAAAACAGTACTCAAAGACAGGGAGAGCAAGCTCTCTCTTGGCACTTTGGATGTGGGACATACAGCGAGATGTTTGCTGCTTTTGCGTTTGGCTGTTGGGCGATTTACAGCACAAAGATATCTAGTTGATTTGAAGCAGTTCCGAGAAAGTCTAAACATAATCCCCACTTCTCCCTCCTGGCACTTTCCATGTGGGAGATACAGCAGGATGTATATTGGTTTTGAGGACAACTCAATGGACAGTGTAGGGAGAAAAGGTCCTGGCTCCTTGAATGCCGTTTCTGGAGACACTGCGATCAATGTGGGAGATATGTCAAGATGTGTGTTGGTTTTGAGGACGGCTCTCTGGAGAGTCTTAGCAAAGAGGTCACAGGGATAATCAGAGCAATTCTCAGAGACACTGAGAACAAGCTCCACAATTCCCTCCTGGCACTTTCCCTGTAGGAGATACCGCAAGACGTTTCTGTATATTGGGCACAGCGCTCTGCAGGGTGTTAGCAGAGACTTTCCCGGGACAGTGAAACCCTATGTCAGAGACACTGAGAAGAAGCCCCAATGTTCCCTCCAGGCACTTTCAGTGTGGGTGCCTTCTCCACGTGGTTCCTGCTTTCACTGCAGCTCTGAAGAGAATGTTAGCAAAGAGGTAACCGGGACAGTGAAAACAGTACTCAAAGAGAGGGAGAGCAAGCTCTCTCTTGGCACTTTGGATGTGGGACATACAGCGAGATGTTTGCTGCTTTTGCGTTTGGCTGTTGGGAGATTTACAGCACAAAGATATCTAGTTGATTTGAAGCAGTTCCGAGAAAGTCTAAACATAATCCCCACTTCTCCCTCCTGGCACTTTCCACGTGGGAGATATAGCAGGATGTATATTGGTTTTGAGGACAACTCAATGGACAGTGTAGGGAGAAAAGGTCCTGGCTCCTTGAATGCCGTTTCTGGAGACACTGCGATCAATGTGGGAGATATGTCAAGATGTGTGTTTGTTTTGAGGACGGCTCTCTGGAGAGTCTTAGCAAAGAGGTCACACAGATAATCAGAGCAATTCTCAGAGACACTGAGAACAAGCTCGACAATTCCCTCCTGGCACTTTCCCTGTAGGAGATACCGCAAGACGTTTCTGTATATTGGGCACAGCGCTCTGCGCGGTGTTAGCAGAGACTTTCCCGGGACAGTGAAACCCTATGTCAGAGACACTGAGAAGAAGCCCCAATGTTCCCTCCAGGCACTTTCAGTGTGGGTGCCTTCTCCACGTGGTTCCTGCTTTCACTGCAGCTCTGAAGAGAATGTTAGCCAAGAGGTAACCGGGACAGTGAAAACAGTACTCAAAGACAGGGAGAGCAAGCTCTCTCTTGGCACTTTGGATGTGGGACATACAGCGAGATGTTTGCTGCTTTTGCGTTTGGCTGTTGGGCGATTTACAGCACAAAGATATCTAGTTGATTTGAAGCAGTTCCGAGAAAGTCTAAACATAATCCCCACTTCTCCCTCCTGGCACTTTCCATGTGGGAGATACAGCAGGATGTATATTGGTTTTGAGGACAACTCAATGGACAGTGTAGGGAGAAAAGGTCCTGGCTCCTTGAATGCCGTTTCTGGAGACACTGCGATCAATGTGGGAGATATGTCAAGATGTGTGTTTGTTTTGAGGACGGCTCTCTGGAGAGTCTTAGCAAAGAGGTCACACAGATAATCAGAGCAATTCTCAGAGACACTGAGAACAAGCTCGACAATTCCCTCCTGGCACTTTCCCTGTAGGAGATACCGCAAGACGTTTCTGTAGATTGGGCACAGCGCTCTGCGCGGTGTTAGCAGAGACTTTCCCGGGACAGTGAAACCCTATGTCAGAGACACTGAGAAGAAGCCCCAATGTTCCCTCCAGGCACTTTCAGTGTGGGTGCCTTCTCCACGTGGTTCCTGCTTTCACTGCAGCTCTGAAGAGAATGTTAGCCAAGAGGTAACCGGGACAGTGAAAACAGTACTCAAAGACAGGGAGAGCAAGCTCTCTCTTGGCACTTTGGATGTGGGACATACAGCGAGATGTTTGCTGCTTTTGCGTTTGGCTGTTGGGAGATTTACAGCACAAAGATATCTAGTTGATTTGAAGCAGTTCCGAGAAAGTCTAAACATAATCCCCACTTCTCCCTCCTGGCACTTTCCATGTGGGAGATACAGCAGGATGTATATTGGTTTTGAGGACAACTCAATGGACAGTGTAGGGAGAAAAGGTCCTGGCTCCTTGAATGCCGTTTCTGGAGACACTGCGATCAATGTGGGAGATATGTCAAGATGTGTGTTGGTTTTGAGGACGGCTCTCTGGAGAGTCTTAGCAAAGAGGTCACAGGGATAATCAGAGCAATTCTCAGAGACACTGAGAACAAGCTCGACAATTCCCTCCTGGCACTTTCCCTGTAGGAGATACCGCAAGACGTTTCTGTATATTGGGCACAGCGCTCTGCACGGTGTTAGCAGAGACTTTCCCGGGACAGTGAAACCCTATGTCAGAGACACTGAGAAGAAGCCCCAATGTTCCCTCCAGGCACTTTCAGTGTGGGTGCCTTCTCCACGTGGTTCCTGCTTTCACTGCAGCTCTGAAGAGAATGTTAGCAAAGAGGTAACCGGGACAGTGAAAACAGTACTCAAAGACAGGGAGAGCAAGCTCTCTCTTGGCACTTTGGATGTGGGACATACAGCGAGATGTTTGCTGCTTTTGCGTTTGGCTGTTGGGAGATTTACAGCACAAAGATATCTAGTTGATTTGAAGCAGTTCCGAGAAAGTCTAAACATAATCCCCACTTCTCCCTCCTGGCACTTTCCATGTGGGAGATATAGGAGGATGTATATTGGTTTTGAGGACAACTCAATGGACAGTGTAGGGAGAAAACGTCCTGGCTCCTTGAATGCCATTTCTGGAGACACTGCGATCAATGTGGGAGATATGTCAAGATGTGTGTTGGTTTTGAGGACGGCTCTCTGGAGAGTCTTAGCAAAGAGGTCACAGGGATAATCAGAGCAATTCTCAGAGACACTGAGAACAAGCTCGACAATTCCCTCCTGGCACTTTCCCTGTAGGAGATACCGCAAGACGTTTCTGTATATTGGGCACAGCGCTCTGCACGGTGTTAGCAGAGACTTTCCCGGGACAGTGAAACCCTATGTCAGAGACACTGAGAAGAAGCCCCAATGTTCCCTCCAGGCACTTTCAGTGTGGGTGCCTTCTCCACGTGGTTCCTGCTTTCACTGCAGCTCTGAAGAGAATGTTAGCAAAGAGGTAACCGGGACAGTGAAAACAGTACTCAAAGAGAGGGAGAGCAAGCTCTCTCTTGGCACTTTGGATGTGGGACATACAGCGAGATGTTTGCTGCTTTTGCGTTTGGCTGTTGGGAGATTTACAGCACAAAGATATCTAGTTGATTTGAAGCAGTTCCGAGAAAGTCTAAACATAATCCCCACTTCTCCCTCCTGGCACTTTCCATGTGGGAGATACAGCAGGATGTATATTGGTTTTGAGGACAACTCAATGGACAGTGTAGGGAGAAAAGGTCCTGGCTCCTTGAATGCCATTTCTGGAGACACTGCGATCAATGTGGGAGATATGTCAAGATGTGTGTTGGTTTTGAGGACGGCTCTCTGGAGAGTCTTAGCAAAGAGGTCACACAGATAATCAGAGCAATTCTCAGAGACACTGAGAACAAGCTCCACAATTCCCTCCTGGCACTTTCCCTGTAGGAGATACCGCAAGACGTTTCTGTATATTGGGCACAGCGCTCTGCAGGGTGTTAGCAGAGACTTTCCCGGGACAGTGAAACCCTATGTCAGAGACACTGAGAAGAAGCCCCAATGTTCCCTCCAGGCACTTTCAGTGTGGGTGCCTTCTCCACGTGGTTCCTGCTTTCACTGCAGCTCTGAAGAGAATGTTAGCCAAGAGGTAACCGGGACAGTGAAAACAGTACTCAAAGACAGGGAGAGCAAGCTCTCTCTTGGCACTTTGGATGTGGGACATACAGCGAGATGTTTGCTGCTTTTGCGTTTGGCTGTTGGGAGATTTACAGCACAAAGATATCTAGTTGATTTGAAGCAGTTCCGAGAAAGTCTAAACATAATCCCCACTTCTCCCTCCTGGCACTTTCCATGTGGGAGATACAGCAGGATGTATATTGGTTTTGAGGACAACTCAATGGACAGTGTAGGGAGAAAAGGTCCTGGCTCCTTGAATGCCGTTTCTGGAGACACTGCAATCAATGTGGGAGATATGTTAAGATGTGTGTTGGTTTTGAGGACGGCTCTCTGGAGAGTCTTAGCAAAGAGGTCACAGGGATAATCAGAGCAATTCTCAGAGACACTGAGAACAAGCTCGACAATTCCCTCCTGGCACTTTCCCTGTAGGAGATACCGCAAGACGTTTCTGTATATTGGGCACAGCGCTCTGCGCGGTGTTAGCAGAGACTTTCCCGGGACAGTGAAACCCTATGTCAGAGACACTGAGAAGAAGCCCCAATGTTCCCTCCAGGCACTTTCAGTGTGGGTGCCTTCTCCACGTGGTTCCTGCTTTCACTGCAGCTCTGAAGAGAATGTTAGCCAAGAGGTAACCGGGACAGTGAAAACAGTACTCAAAGACAGGGAGAGCAAGCTCTCTCTTGGCACTTTGGATGTGGGACATACAGCGAGATGTTTGCTGCTTTTGCGTTTGGCTGTTGGGCGATTTACAGCACAAAGATATCTAGTTGATTTGAAGCAGTTCCGAGAAAGTCTAAACATAATCCCCACTTCTCCCTCCTGGCACTTTCCATGTGGGAGATACAGCAGGATGTATATTGGTTTTGAGGACAACTCAATGGACAGTGTAGGGAGAAAAGGTCCTGGCTCCTTGAATGCCGTTTCTGGAGACACTGCGATCAATGTGGGAGATATGTCAAGATGTGTGTTTGTTTTGAGGACGGCTCTCTGGAGAGTCTTAGCAAAGAGGTCACAGGGATAATCAGAGCAATTCTCAGAGACACTGAGAACAAGCTCGACAATTCCCTCCTGGCACTTTCCCTGTAGGAGATACCGCAAGACGTTTCTGTATATTGGGCACAGCGCTCTGCAGGGTGTTAGCAGAGACTTTCCCGGGACAGTGAAACCCTATGTCAGAGACACTGAGAAGAAGCCCCAATGTTCCCTCCAGGCACTTTCAGTGTGGGTGCCTTCTCCACGTGGTTCCTGCTTTCACTGCAGCTCTGAAGAGAATGTTAGCCAAGAGGTAACCGGGACAGTGAAAACAGTACTCAAAGACAGGGAGAGCAAGCTCTCTCTTGGCACTTTGGATGTGGGACATACAGCGAGATGTTTGCTGCTTTTGCGTTTGGCTGTTGGGAGATTTACAGCACAAAGATATCTAGTTGATTTGAAGCAGTTCCGAGAAAGTCTAAACATAATCCCCACTTCTCCCTCCTGGCACTTTCCATGTGGGAGATACAGCAGGATGTATATTGGTTTTGAGGACAACTCAATGGACAGTGTAGGGAGAAAAGGTCCTGGCTCCTTGAATGCCGTTTCTGGAGACACTGCAATCAATGTGGGAGATATGTTAAGATGTGTGTTGGTTTTGAGGACGGCTCTCTGGAGAGTCTTAGCAAAGAGGTCACACAGATAATCAGAGCAATTCTCAGAGACACTGAGAACAAGCTCGACAATTCCCTCCTGGCACTTTCCCTGTAGGAGATACCGCAAGACGTTTCTGTATATTGGGCACAGCGCTCTGCGCGGTGTTAGCAGAGACTTTCCCGGGACAGTGAAACCCTATGTCAGAGACACTGAGAAGAAGCCCCAATGTTCCCTCCAGGCACTTTCAGTGTGGGTGCCTTCTCCACGTGGTTCCTGCTTTCACTGCAGCTCTGAAGAGAATGTTAGCCAAGAGGTAACCGGGACAGTGAAAACAGTACTCAAAGACAGGGAGAGCAAGCTCTCTCTTGGCACTTTGGATGTGGGACATACAGCGAGATGTTTGCTGCTTTTGCGTTTGGCTGTTGGGCGATTTACAGCACAAAGATATCTAGTTGATTTGAAGCAGTTCCGAGAAAGTCTAAACATAATCCCCACTTCTCCCTCCTGGCACTTTCCATGTGGGAGATACAGCAGGATGTATATTGGTTTTGAGGACAACTCAATGGACAGTGTAGGGAGAAAAGGTCCTGGCTCCTTGAATGCCGTTTCTGGAGACACTGCGATCAATGTGGGAGATATGTCAAGATGTGTGTTGGTTTTGAGGACGGCTCTCTGGAGAGTCTTAGCAAAGAGGTCACACAGATAATCAGAGCAATTCTCAGAGACACTGAGAACAAGCTCGACAATTCCCTCCTGGCACTTTCCCTGTAGGAGATACCGCAAGACGTTTCTGTATATTGGGCACAGCGCTCTGCACGGTGTTAGCAGAGACTTTCCCGGGACAGTGAAACCCTATGTCAGAGACACTGAGAAGAAGCCCCAATGTTCCCTCCAGGCACTTTCAGTGTGGGTGCCTTCTCCACGTGGTTCCTGCTTTCACTGCAGCTCTGAAGAGAATGTTAGCCAAGAGGTAACCGGGACAGTGAAAACAGTACTCAAAGACAGGGAGAGCAAGCTCTCTCTTGGCACTTTGGATGTGGGACATACAGCGAGATGTTTGCTGCTTTTGCGTTTGGCTGTTGGGCGATTTACAGCACAAAGATATCTAGTTGATTTGAAGCAGTTCCGAGAAAGTCTAAACATAATCCCCACTTCTCCCTCCTGGCACTTTCCATGTGGGAGATACAGCAGGATGTATATTGGTTTTGAGGACAACTCAATGGACAGTGTAGGGAGAAAAGGTCCTGGCTCCTTGAATGCCGTTTCTGGAGACACTGCAATCAATGTGGGAGATATGTTAAGATGTGTGTTGGTTTTGAGGACGGCTCTCTGGAGAGTCTTAGCAAAGAGGTCACAGGGATAATCAGAGCAATTCTCAGAGACACTGAGAACAAGCTCGACAATTCCCTCCTGGCACTTTCCCTGTAGGAGATACCGCAAGACGTTTCTGTATATTGGGCACAGCGCTCTGCAGGGTGTTAGCAGAGACTTTCCCGGGACAGTGAAACCCTATGTCAGAGACACTGAGAAGAAGCCCCAATGTTCCCTCCAGGCACTTTCAGTGTGGGTGCCTTCTCCACGTGGTTCCTGCTTTCACTGCAGCTCTGAAGAGAATGTTAGCCAAGAGGTAACCGGGACAGTGAAAACAGTACTCAAAGACAGGGAGAGCAAGCTCTCTCTTGGCACTTTGGATGTGGGACATACAGCGAGATGTTTGCTGCTTTTGCGTTTGGCTGTTGGGCGATTTACAGCACAAAGATATCTAGTTGATTTGAAGCAGTTCCGAGAAAGTCTAAACATAATCCCCACTTCTCCCTCCTGGCACTTTCCATGTGGGAGATACAGCAGGATGTATATTGGTTTTGAGGACAACTCAATGGACAGTGTAGGGAGAAAAGGTCCTGGCTCCTTGAATGCCGTTTCTGGAGACACTGCGATCAATGTGGGAGATATGTCAAGATGTGTGTTGGTTTTGAGGACGGCTCTCTGGAGAGTCTTAGCAAAGAGGTCACAGGGATAATCAGAGCAATTCTCAGAGACACTGAGAACAAGCTCGACAATTCCCTCCTGGCACTTTCCCTGTAGGAGATACCGCAAGACGTTTCTGTATATTGGGCACAGCGCTCTGCAGGGTGTTAGCAGAGACTTTCCCGGGACAGTGAAACCCTATGTCAGAGACACTGAGAAGAAGCCCCAATGTTCCCTCCAGGCACTTTCAGTGTGGGTGCCTTCTCCACGTGGTTCCTGCTTTCACTGCAGCTCTGAAGAGAATGTTAGCCAAGAGGTAACCGGGACAGTGAAAACAGTACTCAAAGACAGGGAGAGCAAGCTCTCTCTTGGCACTTTGGATGTGGGACATACAGCGAGATGTTTGCTGCTTTTGCGTTTGGCTGTTGGGCGATTTACAGCACAAAGATATCTAGTTGATTTGAAGCAGTTCCGAGAAAGTCTAAACATAATCCCCACTTCTCCCTCCTGGCACTTTCCATGTGGGAGATACAGCAGGATGTATATTGGTTTTGAGGACAACTCAATGGACAGTGTAGGGAGAAAAGGTCCTGGCTCCTTGAATGCCGTTTCTGGAGACACTGCGATCAATGTGGGAGATATGTCAAGATGTGTGTTGGTTTTGAGGACGGCTCTCTGGAGAGTCTTAGCAAAGAGGTCACAGGGATAATCAGAGCAATTCTCAGAGACACTGAGAACAAGCTCGACAATTCCCTCCTGGCACTTTCCCTGTAGGAGATACCGCAAGACGTTTCTGTATATTGGGCACAGCGCTCTGCGCGGTGTTAGCAGAGACTTTCCCGGGACAGTGAAACCCTATGTCAGAGACACTGAGAAGAAGCCCCAGTGTTCCCTCCAGGCACTTTCAGTGTGGGTGCCTTCTCCACGTGGTTCCTGCTTTCACTGCAGCTCTGAAGAGAATGTTAGCCAAGAGGTAACCGGGACAGTGAAAACAGTACTCAAAGACAGGGAGAGCAAGCTCTCTCTTGGCACTTTGGATGTGGGACATACAGCGAGATGTTTGCTGCTTTTGCGTTTGGCTGTTGGGAGATTTACAGCACAAAGATATCTAGTTGATTTGAAGCAGTTCCGAGAAAGTCTAAACATAATCCCCACTTCTCCCTCCTGGCACTTTCCACGTGGGAGATATAGCAGGATGTATATTGGTTTTGAGGACAACTCAATGGACAGTGTAGGGAGAAAAGGTCCTGGCTCCTTGAATGCCGTTTCTGGAGACACTGCGATCAATGTGGGAGATATGTCAAGATGTGTGTTGGTTTTGAGGACGGCTCTCTGGAGAGTCTTAGCAAAGAGGTCACAGGGATAATCAGAGCAATTCTCAGAGACACTGAGAACAAGCTCGACAATTCCCTCCTGGCACTTTCCCTGTAGGAGATACCGCAAGACGTTTCTGTATATTGGGCACAGCGCTCTGCACGGTGTTAGCAGAGACTTTCCCGGGACAGTGAAACCCTATGTCAGAGACACTGAGAAGAAGCCCCAATGTTCCCTCCAGGCACTTTCAGTGTGGGTGCCTTCTCCACGTGGTTCCTGCTTTCACTGCAGCTCTGAAGAGAATGTTAGCCAAGAGGTAACCGGGACAGTGAAAACAGTACTCAAAGACAGGGAGAGCAAGCTCTCTCTTGGCACTTTGGATGTGGGACATACAGCGAGATGTTTGCTGCTTTTGCGTTTGGCTGTTGGGCGATTTACAGCACAAAGATATCTAGTTGATTTGAAGCAGTTCCGAGAAAGTCTAAACATAATCCCCACTTCTCCCTCCTGGCACTTTCCATGTGGGAGATATAGCAGGATGTATATTGGTTTTGAGGACAACTCAATGGACAGTGTAGGGAGAAAAGGTCCTGGCTCCTTGAATGCCGTTTCTGGAGACACTGCGATCAATGTGGGAGATATGTCAAGATGTGTGTTTGTTTTGAGGACGGCTCTCTGGAGAGTCTTAGCAAAGAGGTCACACAGATAATCAGAGCAATTCTCAGAGACACTGAGAACAAGCTCGACAATTCCCTCCTGGCACTTTCCCTGTAGGAGATACCGCAAGACGTTTCTGTATATTGGGCACAGCGCTCTGCACGGTGTTAGCAGAGACTTTCCCGGGACAGTGAAACCCTATGTCAGAGACACTGAGAAGAAGCCCCAATGTTCCCTCCAGGCACTTTCAGTGTGGGTGCCTTCTCCACGTGGTTCCTGCTTTCACTGCAGCTCTGAAGAGAATGTTAGCAAAGAGGTAACCGGGACAGTGAAAACAGTACTCAAAGACAGGGAGAGCAAGCTCTCTCTTGGCACTTTGGATGTGGGACATACAGCGAGATGTTTGCTGCTTTTGCGTTTGGCTGTTGGGAGATTTACAGCACAAAGATATCTAGTTGATTTGAAGCAGTTCCGAGAAAGTCTAAACATAATCCCCACTTCTCCCTCCTGGCACTTTCCACGTGGGAGATATAGCAGGATGTATATTGGTTTTGAGGACAACTCAATGGACAGTGTAGGGAGAAAAGGTCCTGGCTCCTTGAATGCCGTTCCTGGAGACACTGCGATCAATGTGGGAGATATGTCAAGATGTGTGTTTGTTTTGAGGACGGCTCTCTGGAGAGTCTTAGCAAAGAGGTCACACAGATAATCAGAGCAATTCTCAGAGACACTGAGAACAAGCTCGACAATTCCCTCCTGGCACTTTCCCTGTAGGAGATACCGCAAGACGTTTCTGTATATTGGGCACAGCGCTCTGCACGGTGTTAGCAGAGACTTTCCCGGGACAGTGAAACCCTATGTCAGAGACACTGAGAAGAAGCCCCAATGTTCCCTCCAGGCACTTTCAGTGTGGGTGCCTTCTCCACGTGGTTCCTGGTTTCACTGCAGCTCTGAAGAGAATGTTAGCCAAGAGGTAACCGGGACAGTGAAAACAGTACTCAAAGACAGGGAGAGCAAGCTCTCTCTTGGCACTTTGGATGTGGGACATACAGCGAGATGTTTGCTGCTTTTGCGTTTGGCTGTTGGGAGATTTACAGCACAAAGATATCTAGTTGATTTGAAGCAGTTCCGAGAAAGTCTAAACATAATCCCCACTTCTCCCTCCTGGCACTTTCCAAGTGGGAGATATAGCAGGATGTATATTGGTTTAGAGGACAACTCAATGGACAGTGTAGGGAGAAAATGTCCTGGCTCTAAAGCTCTTTGTGAACCACTTGCGTAGCCCCACAGACCTGGGGGCTGCGGGCTTTCCTGCTGCCTTCAGCCTCAAAAACACCCTTTCCCACTTGGCGCCGCGCCAGGCACAGAAATGGCAATACGGCTGGAGATAGGTGCCCCGCACAAGGAGCCAGCAGGGAAAACTAGACCTTGTTTTAAAGCTCTGTGGGAACCGCTTGCGTAGCCCCACAGACCTGGGGGCTGCAGGCTTTCCTGCTGCCTTCAGCCTCCACACCAACCTTTCCCACTTGGCGCCACGCCAGGCAAAAAAATGGCCATATGGATGGAGATTGGTCCCACGCACAAAGAGCCAGCAGGGAAAATTATGCCTTGTTCTAAAGCTCTTTGGGAACCGCTTGCGTAGCCCCGCAGACCTGGGGGCTGCGGGCTTTCCTGATGCCTTCAGCCTCGACACCACCCTTTCCCACTTGGTGCCGCGCCAGGCACAAAAATGGCTATACGGGTGGAGATGTGTCACCCGCCCAAGGAACCAGCAGGGAAAACTATGCCTTGTTCTAAAGCTCTTTGGGAATCACTTGCGTAGCCCCACAGACCTGGGGGCTGCAGGCTTTCCTGCTGCCTTCAGCCTTGACACCACCCTTTCCCACTTGGTGCCGCGCCAGGCACAAAAATGGCTATACAGCTGAAGATAGGTCCCCCTCCCAAGAAGCCAGCAGAAAAAACTAGGCCTTGCTCTAAAGCTATTTGGGAACCTCTTGCGTAGCCCAACAGACCTGGGTGCTGCAGGCTTTCCTGCTGCCTTCAGCCTCCACACCACCCTTTCCCACTTGGCGCCACGCCAGGCAAAAAAATGGCCATATGGATGGAGATTGGTCCCACGCACAAAGAGCCAGCAGGGAAAATTATGCCTTGTTCTAAAGCTCTTTGGGAACCGCTTGCGTAGCCCCGCAGACCTGGGGGCTGCGGGCTTTCCTGATGCCTTCAGCCTCGACACCACCCTTTCCCACTTGGTGCCGCGCCAGGCACAAAAATGGCTATACGGGTGGAGATGTGTCACCCGCCCAAGGAACCAGCAGGGAAAACCAGGCCTTGTTCTAAAGCTCTTTGGGAATCACTTGCGTAGCCCCACAGACCTGGGGGCTGCAGGCTTTCCTGCTGCCTTCAGCCTTGACACCACCCTTTCCCACTTGGTGCCGCACCAGGCACAAAAATGGCTATACAGCTGAAGATAGGTCCCCCTCCCAAGAAGCCAGCAGAAAAAACTAGGCCTTGTTCTAAAGCTATTTGGGAACCTCTTGCGTAGCCCCACAGACCTGGGTGCTGCAGGCTTTCCTGCTGCCTTCAGCCTCAAAACTAACCTTTCCCAATTGGCGCCACGCCAGGCACAAAAATGGGCATATGGGTCGAGGTAGGTTCACCGCCCAAAGAGCCAGCAGGGAAAACTAGCCCTTGTTCTAAAGCTCTTTGGGAACCGCTTGCGTAGCACCCACAGACCTGGGGGCTACAGGCTTTCCTGCTGCCTTCAGCCTCAATACTACGCTTTCCCAGTAGGTGTCGCTACAAGCACAAAAATGGCCATACGGCTGGAGATCGGTCCCCCGCCAAGGAACCAGCAGGGAAAACTATGCCTTGTTCTAAAGCTCTATGGGAACCGCTTGCGTAGCCTCAAGACCTGGGGCTGCTAGCTTTCCTGCTGCCTTCAGCCTCGACACCACCCTTTCCCACTTGGCGCCACGCCAGGCACAAAAATGGCCATACGGCTGGAGATGTGTCCCCTGCCCAAAGACCCAGCAGGGAAAACTATGCCTTGTTCTAAAGCTCCTTGGGAACTGCTTGTGTAGCCCCACAGACCTGGGGTCTACGGGCTTTTCTGCTGCCTTCAGCCTCCACACCACCCTTTCCCACTTAGCGCCACGCCAGGCACAAAAATGGCCATACGGCTGGAGATGTGTCCCCTGCCCAAAGACCCAGCAGGGAAAACTAGGCCTTGTTCCAAAGCTCTTTGGGAACCGCTTGCGTAGCACCCACAGACCTGGGGGCTGCAGGCTTTCCTGCTGCCTTCAGCCTCAATACTAAGCTTTCCCACTAGGTGTCGCTCCAGGCACAAAAATGGCCATACGGCTGAAGATGGGTCCCCCGCCCAAGGAACCAGCAGGAAAACTATGCCTTGTTCTAAAGCTCTTAGGGCACCGCTTGCGTAGCCCCACAGACCTGGGGCTGCGCTCTTTCCTGCTGCCTTCATCCTCGACACAACCCTTTCCCACTTGGCGCCGCGCCAGGCACAAAAATGGCCATACGGATGGAGATTGGTCCCACGCCCAAGGAACCAGCAGGGAAAACCAGGCCTTGTTCTAAAGCTCTTTGGGAACCGCTTGAGTAGCCCCAAAGACCTGGGGGCTGCAGGCTTTCCTGCTGCCTTCAGCCTCGACACAACCCTTTCCCACTTGGCGCCGCGCCAGGCACAAAAATGGCTATACAGCTGAAGATAGGTCCCTCACCCAAGGAGCCAGCAGAAAAAACTAGGCCTTGTTCTAAAGCTCTTTGGGAACCGCTTGCGTAGCCCCACAGACCTGGGGTCTACGGGCTTTCCTGCTGCCTTCAGCCTTGACATGACCCTTTGCCACTTGGCGCCGCGCTAGGCACAAAAATGGCCATACGGATGGAGATTGGTCCCACGCCCAAGGAACCGGCAGGGAAAACCAGGCCTTGTTCTAAAGCTCTTTGGGAACCCCTTGCGTAGACCCACAGACCTGGGGGCTGCGGGCTTTCCTGCTGCCTTCAGCCTCCACACCACCCTTTCCAACTTGGCGTCGCGCCAGGCACAAAAATGGCTATACGGCTGGGGATGGGTCCCCTGCCCAAGGAGCCAGCAGGGAAAACTAGGCCTTGTTCTAAAGCTCTTTGGGAACCGCTTGCGTAGCCCCGCAGACCTGGGGGCTGCAGGCTTTTCTGCAGCCTTCAGCCTCGACACCACCCTTTCCCACTTGGCGCCGCGCCAGGCACAAAAATGGCCATACGGCTGGAGATGGGTCACCCGCCCAAGGAGCCAGCAGGGAAAACTAGGCCTTGTTCTGAAGCTATTTGGGAACCTCTTGCGTAGCCCCACAGACCTTGGGGCTGCGGGCTTTCCTGGTGCCTTCAGCCTCCACACCACTCTTTCCCACTTGGTGCCACGCCAGGCACAAAAACAGCCATACGGCTGGATATGTGTCCCCCGCTCAAAGACCCAGCAGGGAAAACTAGGCCTTGTTCTAAAGTTCTTTGGATCCGCTTGCGTAGAACCCACAGACCTGGGGGCTGCAGGCTTTCCTGCTGCCTTCAGCCTCAATACTACGCTTTTCCACTAGGTGTCGCTCCAGGCACAATAATGGCCATGCCGCTGGAGATGGGTCCCCCGCCCAAGGAGCCAGCAGGGAAAACTATGCCTTGTTCTAAAGCTCTTTGGGAACCGCTTGCATAGCCCCACAGACCTGGGGGCTGTGGGCTTTCCTGATGCCTTCAGCGTCGACACCACCCTTTCCCACTTGGTGCCACGCCAGGCACAAAAACAGCCATACGGCTGGAGATGCGTCGCACGCCGAAAGAGCCAGCAGGGAAAACTATGCCTTGTTCTAAAGTTCTTTGGGAACTGCTTCCGTAGCCCCACAGACCTGGGGGCTGCGGGCTTTCCTGCTGCCTTCAGCCTCCACAACACCCTTTCCCACTTGGCGCCGCACCAGGCACAAAAATGGCCATACGGCTGGAGATGGGTCCCCCACCCAAGGAGCCAGCAGGGAAAACAATGCCTTGTTCTAAAGCTCTGTGGGAACCGCTTGCGTAGCCCCACAGACCTGGGGGCTGCAGGCTTTCCTGCTGCCTTCAGCCTCGACACCACCCTTTCCCACTTGGCGCCGCGGTAGGCACAAAAATGGCCATACGGATGGAGATGCGTCCCCCGCACAAGGAGCCAGCAGGGAAAACAATGCCTTCTTCTAAAGCTCTTTGGGAACCGCTTGCGTAGCACCCACAGACCTGGGGGCTGCAGGCTTTCCTGCTGCCTTCAGCCTCCATACTACGCTTTCCCACTAGGTGTCGCTCCAGGCACAAAAATGGCCATACGGCTGAAGATGGGTCCCTCGCCCAAGGAACCAGCAGGAAAACTATGCCTTGTTCTAAAGCTCTTAGGGCACCGCTTGCGTAGCCCCACAGACCTGGGGCTGCGCTCTTTCCTGCTGCCTTCAGCCTCGACACAACCCTTTCCCACTTGGCGCCGCGCCAGGCACAAAAATGGCCATACGGATGGAGATTGGTCCCACGCCCAAGGAACCAGCAGGGAAAACCAGGCCTTGTTCTAAAGCTCTTTGGGAACCGCTTGCGTAGCCCCAAAGACCTGGGGGCTGCAGGCTTTCCTGCTGCCTTCAGCCTCGACAGAACCCTTTCCCACTTGGCGCCGCGCCAGGCACAAAAATGGCTATACAGCTGAAGATAGGTCCCTCACCCAAGGAGCCAGCAGAAAAAACTAGGCCTTGTTCTAAAGCTCTTTGGGAACCGCTTGCGTAGCCCCACAGACCTGGGGTCTACGGGCTTTCCTGCTGCCTTCAGCCTTGACATGACCCTTTCCCACTTGGCGCCGCGCTAGGCACAAAAATGGCCATACGGATGGAGATTGGTCCCACGCCCAAGGAACCGGCAGGGAAAACCAGGCCTTGTTCTAAAGCTCTTTGGGAACCCCTTGCGTAGACCCACAGACCTGGGGGCTGCGGGCTTTCCTGCTGCCTTCAGCCTCCACACCACCCTTTCCAACGTGGCGTCGCGCCAGGCACAAAAATGGCTATACGGCTGGGGATGGGACCCCTGCCCAAGGAGCCAGCAGGGAAAACTAGGCCTTGTTCTAAAGCTCTTTGGGAACCGCTTGCGTAGCCCCGCAGACCTGGGGGCTGCAGGCTTTTCTGCAGCCTTCAGCCTCGACACCACCCTTTCCCACTTGGCGCCGCGCCAGGCACAAAAATGGCCATACGGCTGGAGATGGGTCACCCGCCCAAGGAGCCAGCAGGGAAAACTAGGCCTTGTTCTGAAGCTATTTGGGAACCTCTTGCGTAGCCCCACAGACCTTGGGGCTTCGGGCTTTCCTGGTGCCTTCAGCCTCCACACCACTCTTTCCCACTTGGTGCCACGCCAGGCACAGAAACAGCCATACGGCTGGATATGTGTCCCCCGCTCAAAGACCCAGCAGGGAAAACTAGGCCTTGTTCTAAAGTTCTTTGGATCCGCTTGCGTAGAACCCACAGACCTGGGGGCTGCAGGCTTTCCTGCTGCCTTCAGCCTCAATACTACGCTTTTCCACTAGGTGTCGCTCCAGGCACAATAATGGCCATGCCGCTGGAGATGGGTCCCCCGCCCAAGGAGCCAGCAGGGAAAACTATGCCTTGTTCTAAAGCTCTTTGGGAACCGCTTGCATAGCCCCACAGACCTGGGGGCTGTGGGCTTTCCTGATGCCTTCAGCGTCGACACCACCCTTTCCCACTTGGTGCCACGCCAGGCACAAAAACAGCCATACGGCTGGAGATGCGTCGCACGCCGAAAGAGCCAGCAGGGAAAACTATGCCTTGTTCTAAAGTTCTTTGGGAACTGCTTCCGTAGCCCCACAGACCTGGGGGCTGCGGGCTTTCCTGCTGCCTTCAGCCTCCACAACACCCTTTCCCACTTGGCGCCGCACCAGGCACAAAAATGGCCATACGGCTGGAGATGGGTCCCCCACCCAAGGAGCCAGCAGGGAAAACAATGCCTTGTTCTAAAGCTCTGTGGGAACCGCTTGCGTAGCCCCACAGACCTGGGGGCTGCAGGCTTTCCTGCTGCCTTCAGCCTCGACACCACCCTTTCCCACTTGGCGCCGCGGTAGGCACAAAAATGGCCATACGGATGGAGATGCGTCCCCCGCACAAGGAGCCAGCAGGGAAAACAATGCCTTCTTCTAAAGCTCTTTGGGAACCGCTTGCGTAGCACCCACAGACCTGGGGGCTGCAGGCTTTCCTGCTGCCTTCAGCCTCCATACTACGCTTTCCCACTAGGTGTCGCTCCAGGCACAAAAATGGCCATACGGCTGGAGATGGGTCCCCCTCCCAAGGAACCAGCAGGGAATAATATGCCTTGTTCTAAAGCTATTTGGGAACCGCTTGCGTAGCCCCACAGACCAGGGGCTGCGACCTTTCCTGCTGCCTTCAGCCTCCACACCACCCTTTCCCACTTGGTGCCACGCCAGGCAAAAAAAGAGCCATACGGCTGGAAGTGGGTCCCCCGCCCAAAGAGCCAGCAGGGAAAACCAGGCCTTGTTCTAAAGCTCTTTGGGAACCGCTTGCGTAGCCCCACAGACCTGGGGTCTACGGGCTTTCCTGCTGCCTTCAGCCTTGACATGACCCTTTGCCACTTGGTGCCGCGCTAGGCACAAAAATGGCCATACGGCTGGAGATGGGTCCCCAGCCCAAAGACCCAACAGGGAAAACTAGGCCTCGTTCTAAAGCTCTTTGGGAACCGCTTGCGTAGCCCCACAGACCTGGGGGCTGCGGGCTTTCCTGCTGCCTTCAGCCTCGACACCACACTTTCACACTTGGCGCCACGCCAGGTACAAAAATGGCCATATGGCTGGAGATTGGTCCCACGCCCAAGGAACCAGCAGGGAAAACAATGCCTTGTTCTAAAGCTCTTTGGGAACCGCTTGCGTAGAACCCACAGACCTGGTGGCTGCGGGCTTTCCTGGTGACTTCAGCCTCCACACCACCCTTTCCGACTTGGCGCCACGCCAGGCACAAAAATGGCCATACGGCTGGAGATGTGTCCCCTGCCCAAAGACCCAGCAGGGAAAACTAGGCCTTGTTCCAAAGCTGTTTGGGAACCGCTTGCGTAGCACCCACAGACCTGGGGGCTGCAGGCTTTCCTGCTGCCTTCAGCCTCAATACTACGCTTTCCCACTAGGTGTCGCTCCAGGCACAAAAATGGCCATACGGCTGAAGATGGGTCCCCCGCCCAAGGAACCAGCAGGAAAACTATGCCTTGTTCTGAAGCTCTTTGGGCACCGCTTGCGTAGCCCCGGAGACCTGGGGGCTACAGGCTTTCCTGCTGCCTTCAGCCTCAATACTACGCTTTCCCACTAGGTGTCGCTCCAGGCACAAAAATGGCCATACGGCTGAAGATGGGTCCCCCGCCCAAGGAACCAGCAGGAAAACTAGGCCTTGTTCTGAAGCTCTTTGGGAACCGCTTGCGTAGCCCCACAGACCTGGGGGCTTCGGGATTTCCTGCTGCCTTCAGCCTCCACACCACCCTTTCCCACTTGGCGCCGCGCCAGGCACAAAAATGGCCATATGGCTGGAGAATTGTCCCACGCCCAAGGAGCCAGCAGGGAAAACTATGCCTTGTTCTAAAGCTCTTAGGGAACCGCTTGCGTAGACCCACAGACCTGGGGTCTACGGGCTTTCCTGCTGCCTTCAGCCTTGACATGACCCTTTGCCACTTGGCGCCGCGCTAGGCAAAAAAATGGCCATACGGCTGGAGATGTGTCCCCTGCCCAAAGACCCAGTAGGGAAAACTAGGCCTTGTTCTAAAGCTCTTTGGGAACCGCTTGCGTAGCACCCACAGACCTGGGGGTTGCAGGCTTTCCTGCTGCCTTCAGCCTCAATACTACGCTTTCCCACTAGGTGTCGCGCCAGGCACAAAAATGGCCATACGGCTGGAGATGTTCCCCTGCCCAAGGAACCAGCAGGAAAAACTATGCCTTGTTCTAAAGCTCTTAGGGCACTGCTTGCGTAGCCTCACAGACCTGGGGCTGCGAGCTTTCCTGCTGCCTTCAGCCTCGACAACACCCTTTCCCACTTGGCGCCGCGCCAGGCAAAAAAATGGCCATACGGATGGAGATTGGTCCCACGCCCAAGGAACCAGCAGGGAAAACCAGGCCTTGTTCTAAAGCTTTTTGGGAACCGCTTGCGTAGCCCCACAGACCTGGGGGCTGCGGGCTTTCCTGCTGACTTCAGCCTCCACACCACCCTTTCCCACTTGGCGTCGCGCCAGGCACAAAAATGGCTATACAGCTGAAGATAGGTCCCCCGCCCAAGGAGCCAGCAGGGAAAACTATGCCTTGTTCTAAAGCTATTTGGGAACCGCTTGCGTAGCCCCACACACCTGGGGGCTGCGGGCTTTCCTGGTGCCTTCAGCCTCGACACCACCATTTCCCACTTGGTGCCGCGCCAGGTACAAAAATGGCTATACATCTGAAGATAGGTCCCTCACCCAAGGAGCCAGCAGAAAAAACTAGGCCTTGTTCTAAAGCTCTTTGGGAACCGCTTGCGTACACCCACAGACCTGGGGTCTACGGGCTTTCCTGCTGCCTTCAGCCTTGACATGACCCTTTGCCACTTGGCGCCGTGCTAGGCACAAAAATGGCCATACGGATGGAGATTGGTCCCACGCCCAAGGAACCAGCAGGGAAAACCAGGCCTTGTTCTAAAGCTTTTTGGGAACCGCTTGCGTAGACCCACAGACCTGGGGGCTGCGGGCTTTCCTGCTGCCTTCAGCCTCCACACCACCCTTTCCAACTTGGCGTCGCGCCAGGCACAAAAATGGCTATACGGCTGGGGATGGGTCCCCTGCCCAAGGAACCAGCAGGGAAAACTAGGCCTTGTTCTAAAGCTTTTTGGGAACCGCTTGCGTAGCCCCGCAGACCTGGGGGCTGCAGGCTTTTCTGCAGCCTTCAGCCTCGACACCACCCTTTCCCACTTGGTGCCGCGCCAGGCACAAAAATGGCCATAGAGCTGGAGATGGGTCGCCCGCACAAGGAGCCAGCAGGGAAAACAATGCCTTCTTCTAAAGCTCTTTGGGAACCGCTTGCGTAGCCCCACAGACCTGGGGGCTGCGGGCTTTCCTGCTGCCTTCAGCCTCGTCACCACCCTTTCCTACTTGGTGCCATGCCAGGCACAAAAACAGCCATACGGCTGGAGATGGGTCCCCCGCCTATGGAGGCAGCAGGGAAAACTATGCCTTGTTCTAAAGCTCTTTGGGAAACACTTGCGTAGCCCCACAGACCTGGGGGGGCGGGCTTTCCTGCTGCCTTCAGCCTCAAAAACACCCTTTCCCACTTGGCGCCACGCCAGGCACAAATATGGCCATACGGCTGGAGATGTGTCCCCCGCTCAAAGACCCAGCAGGGAAAACTAGGCCTTGTTCTAAAGCTCTTTGGGAACCGCTTGCGTAGCACCCACAGACCTGGGGGCTGCGGGCTTTTCTACTGCCTTCAGCCTCCACACCACCCTTTCCCACTTGGCGCCACGCCAGGCACAAAAACAGCCATACGGCTGGAGATGCGTCCCACGCCGAAAGAGCCAGCAGGGAAAACTATGCCTTGTCCTAAAGTTCTTTGGGAACTGCTTGCGTAGCCCCACACACCTGGGGGCTGCGGGCTTTCCTGCTGCCTTCAGCCTCCACACCACCCTTTCCCACTTGGCGCCGCACCAGGCACAAAAATGGCCATACGGCTGGAGATGGGTCCCCCACCCAAGGAACCAGCAGGGAAAAATATGCCTTGTTCTAAAGCTCTGTGGGAACCGCTTGCGTAGCCCCACAGACCTGGGGGCTGCAGGCTTTCCTGCTGCCTTCAGCCTCGACACCACCCTTTCCCACTTGGCGCCGCGCCAGGCACAAAAATGGCCATATGGCTGGAGATGCGTCCCCCGCTCAAAGACCCAGCAGGGAAAACAATGCCTTCTTCTAAAGCTCTTTGGGAACCGCTTGCGTAGCACCCACAGACCTGGGGGCTGCAGGCTTTCCTGCTGCCTTCAGCCTCAATACTACGCTTTCCCACTAGGTGTCGCTCCAGGCACAAAAATGGCCATACGGCTGAAGATGGGTCCCCCTCCCAAGGAACCAGCAGGGAAAACTATGCCTTGTTCTAAAGCTCTTTGGGAACCGCTTGCGTAGCCCCACAGACCAGGGGCTGCGACCTTTCCTGCTGACTTCAGCCTCCACACCACTCTTTCCCGCTTGGTGCCACGCCTGGCACAAAAACAGCCATACGGCTGGAGATGCGTCCCACACCGAAAGAGCCAGCAGGGAAAACTATGCCGTGTTCTAAAGCCCTTTGGGAACCGCTTGCGTAGCCCCACACACCTGGGGGCTGCGGGCTTTCCTGCTGCCTTCAGCCTCGACACCACCCTTTCCCACTTGGCGCCGCACCAGGCACAAAAATGGCCATACGGCTGGAGATGGGTCCCCCGCCCAAAGAGCCAGCAGGGAAAACTAGGCCTTGTTCTAAAGCTCTTTGGGAACCGCTTGCGTAGCGCCACAGACCTGGGGGCTGCGGGCTTTCCTGCTGCCTTCAGCCTCAAAAACACCCTTTCCCACTTGGCGCCACGCCAGGCACAAATATGGCCATACGGCTGGAGATGTGTCCCCCGCTCAAAGACCCAGCAGGGAAAACTAGGCCTTGTTCTAAAGCTCTTTGGGAACCGCTTGCGTAGCACCCACAGACCTGGGGGCTGCGGGCTTTTCTACTGCCTTCAGCCTCCACACCACCCTTTCCCACTTGGCGCCACGCCAGGTATAAAAATGGCCATACGGCTGGAGATGTGTCCCCTGCCCAAAGACCCAGCAGGGAAAACTAGGCCTTGTTCTAAAGCTCTTTGGGAACCGCTTGCGTAGCACCCACAGACCTCGGGGCTGCAAGCTTTCCTGTTGCCTTCAGCCTCCACACCACCCTTTCCCAGTTGGAGCCGCGCCAGGCACAAAAATGGCTATACGGCTGGAGATGGGTCCCCCACCCAAGGAGCCAGCAGAGTAAACCAGGCCTTGTTCTAAAGCTCTTTGGGAACCGCTTGCATAGCCCCACAGACTTGGGGGCTGCGGGCTTTCCTGCTGCCTTTAGCCTCGACACCACCCTTTCCCACTTGGCGCCGCGCCAGGCACAAAAATGGCCATATGGCTGGAGATGGGTCCCCCACCCAAGGAACCAACAGGGAAAAATATGCCTTGTTCTAAAGCTGTTTGTGAACCGCTTGCGTAGCCCCACAGACTTGGGGGCTGCGGGCTTTCCTACTGCCTTCAGCCTCCACACCACCCTTTCCCACTTGGTGCCATGCCAGGCACAAAAACAGCCATACGGCTGGAGATGGGTCCCCCGCCAAAGGAGCTAGAAGGGAAAACTATGCCGTGTTCTAAAGCTCTTTGGGAACCGCTTGCGTAGCACCCACAGACCTGGGGGCTGCGGGCTTTCCTGCTGCCTTCAGCCTCAAAAACACCCTTTCCCACTTGGCGCCGCGCCAGGCACAGAAATGGCCATATGACTGGAGATGGGTCGCCCGCACAAGGAGCCAGCAGGGAAAAAATGCCTTGTTCTAAAGCTCTTTGGGAACCGCTTGCGTAGCCCCACAGACCTGGGGGCTGCGGGCTTTCCTGCTGCCTTCAGCCTCCACACCACCCTTTCCCACTTGGCGTCGCGCCAGGCACAAAAATGGCCATATGACTGGAGATGGGTCCCCCGCACAAGGAACCAGCAGGGAAAAATATGCCTTCTTCTAAAGCTCTTTGGGAACCGCTTGCGTAGCCCCACAGACCCGGTGGGCTGCGGGCTTTCCTGCTGCATTCAGCCTCGACACCACCCTTTCCAACTTGGTGCCACGCCAGGCACAAAAACAGCCATACGGCTGGAGATACGTCCCACGCCGAAAGAGCCAGCAGGGAAAACTATGCCTTGTTCTAAAGCTCTTTGGGAACCGCTTGCGTAGCCCCACAGACCTCGGGGCTGCAAGCTTTCCTGCTGCCTTCAGCCTCAAAAACACCCTTTCCCACTTGGCGCCGCGCCAGGCACAAAAATGACCATACGGATGGAGATTTGTCCCACGCCCAAGGAGCCAGCAGGGAAAACCAGGCCTTGTTCTAAAGCTCTTTGAGAACCTCTTGCGTAGCCCCACAGACCTGGGGGCTGCGGGCTTTCCTGCTGCCTTCAGCCTCCACACCACCCTTTCCCACTTGGCGTCGCGCCAGGCACAAAAATGGCTATACGGCTGGAGATGGGTCCCCCACCCAAGGTGCCAGCAGAGTAAACTAGGCCTTGTTCTAAAGCTCTTTGGGAACCGCTTGCATAGCCCCACAGACTTGGGGGCTGCGGGCTTTCCTGCTGACTTCAGCCTCGACACCACCCTTTCCCACTTGTGCCACGCCAGGCACAAAAATGGCCATATGGCTGGAGATGCGTCCCCCGCCCAAGGAGCCAGCAGGGAAAACAATGCCTTCTTCTAAAGCTCTTTGGGAACCGCTTGCGTAGCACCCACAGACCTGGGGGTGCAGGCTTTCCTGCTGCCTTCAGCCTCAATACTACGCTTTCCCACTAGGTGTCGCTCCAGGCACAAAAATGGCCATACGGCTGAAGATGGGTCGCCCGTCCAAGGAACCAGCAGGGAAAACTGTGCCTTGTTCTAAAGCTCTTAGGGAACCGCTGGCGTAGCCCCACAGACCTGGGGCTGCGACCTTTCCTGCTGCCTTCAGCCTCCACACCACCCTTTCCCACTTGGTGCCACGCCAGGCACAAAAACAGCCATAAAGACGGAGATGCGTCCCACGCCGAAAGAGCCAGCAGGGAAAACTATGCCTTGTTCTAAAGCTCTTTGGGAACCGCTTGCATAGCCCCACACACCTGGGGGCTGCGGGCTTTCCTGCTGCCTTCCGCCTCCACACCACCCTTTCCCACTTGGCGCCGCACCAGGCACAAAAATGGCCATACGGCTGGAGATGGGTCCCCCACCAAAGGAACCAGCAGGGAAAAATATGCCTTGTTCTAAAGCTCTTTGGGAACCGCTTGCGTAGCACCCACAGACCTGGGGGCTGCAGGCTTTCCTGCTGTCTTCAGCCTTAATACTACGCTTTCCAACTAGGTGTCGCTCCAGGCACAATAATGGCCATGCGGCTGGAGATGGGTCCCCCGCCCAAAGAGCCAGCAGGGAAAACTATGCCTTCTTCTAAAGCTCTTTGGGAACCGCTTGCGTAGCCCCACAGACCTGGGGGCTGCGGGCTTTCCTGCTGCCTTCAGCCTCCACACCACCCTTTCCCACTTGGCGTCGCGCCAGGCACAAAAATGGCTATACGGCTGGAGAAGGGTCCCCTGCCCAAGGAGCCAGCAGGGAAAACTAGGCCTTGTTCTAAAGCTTTTTGGGAACCGCTTGCGTAGCCCCACAGACCTGGGGGCTGCAGGCTTTTCTGCAGCCTTCAGCCTCAAAACCACCCTTTCCCACTTGGCGCCACACCAGGCACAAAAATGGCCATACGGCTGGAGATGGGTCCAACGCCCAAAGAGCCAGCAGGGAAAACTAGGCCTTGTTCTGAAGGTATTTGGGAACCTCTTGCGTAGCCCCACAGACCTTGGGGCTGCGCTCTTTCCTGCTGCCTTCAGCCTCCACACCACTCTTTCCCACTTGGTGCCACGCCAGGCACAAAAACAGCCATACGGCTGGAGATGTGTCCCCCGCTCAAAGACCCATCAGGGAAAACTAGGCCTTGTTCTAAAGCTCTTTGGATCCGCTTGCGTAGAACCCACAGACCTGGGGGCTGCAGGCTTTCCTGCTGCCTTCAGCCTCAATACTACGCTTTCCCACTAGGTGTCCCTCCAGGCACAATAATGGCCATGCCGCTGGAGATGGGTCCCCCGCCCAAGGAGCCAGCAGGGAAAACTAGGCCTTGTTCTAAATCTCTTTGGGAACCGCTTGCATAGCCCCACAGACCTGGGGGCTGTGGGCTTTCCTGATGCCTTCAGCCTCGACACCACCCTTTCCCACTTGGTGCCACGCCAGGCACAAAAACAGCCATACGGCTGGAGATGGGTCCCCCGCCCAAAGAGCCAGCAGGGAAAACTATGCCTTGTTCTAAAGTTCTTTGGGAACCGCTTGCGTAGCCCCACACACCTGGGGGCTGCGGGCTTTCCTGCTGCCTTTAGCCTCGACACCACCCTTTCCCACTTGGCATCGCGCCAGGCACAAAAATGGCTATACGGCTGTAGATGGGTCCCCCGCCCAAGGAGCCAGCAGGGGAAACTATGCCTTGTTCTAAAGCTCTTTAGGGAACCTCTTGCGTAGCCCCACAGACCTGGGGGCTGCGGGCTTTTCTGCTGCCTTCAGCCTCAATACTACGCTTTCCCACTAGGTGTCCCTCCAGGCACAAAAATGGCCATACGGCTGGAGATGGGTCCCCCGCCAAGGAACCAGCAGGAAAACTATGCCTTGTTCTAAAGCTCTTAGGGCACCGCTTGCGTAGCCCCACAGACCAGGGGCTGCGACCTTTCCTGCTGCCTTCAGCCTCCACACCACTCTTTCCCGCTTGGTGCCACGCCAGGCACAAAAACAGCCATACGGCTGGAGATGCGTCCCACACCGAAAGAGCCAGCAGGGAAAACTATGCCTTGTTCTAAAGCTCTTTGGGAACCGCTTGCGTAGCCCCACACACCTGGGGGCTGTGGGCTTTCCTGCTGCCTTCAGCCTCGACACCACCCTTTCCCACTTGTGCCACGCCAGGCACAAAAATGGGTATACGGCTGGAGATGGGTCCCCCGCCCAAAGAGCCAGCAGGGAAAACTATGCCTTGTTCTAAAGCTCTTTGGGAACCGCTTGCGTAGCCCCACAGACCTGGGGCTGGGCTCTTTCCTGCTGCCTTCAGCCTCCACACCACTCTTTCCCACTTGGTGCCACGCCAGGCACAAAAACAGCTATACGGCTGGAGATGTGTCCCACACCGAAAGAGCCAGCAGCGAAAACTAGGCCTTGTTCTAAAGTTCTTTGGGAACCGCTTGCGTAGCACCCACAGACCTGGGGGTTGCAGGCTTTCCTGCTGCCTTCAGCCTCAATACTACGCTTTCCCACTAGGTGTCGCTCCAGGCACAATAATGGCCATGCGGCTGGAGATGGGTCCCCCGCCCAAAGAGCCAGCAGGGGAAAATTGGCCTTGTTCTAAAGCTCTTTGGGAACCGCTTGCGTAGCCCCACAGACCTTGGGGCTGCGGTCTTTCCTGCTGCCTTCAGCCTCGACACCACCCTTTTCCACTTGGCGCCGCGCCAGGCACAAAAATGACCATACGGATGGAGATTTGTCCCACGCCCAAGGAGCCAGCAGGGAAAACCAGGCCTTGTTCTAAAGCTCTTTGGGAACCTCTTGCGTAGCCCCACAGACCTGGGGGCTGCGGGCTTTCCTGCTGCCTTCAGCCTCCACACCACCCTTTCCCACTTGGCGTCGCGCCAGGCACAAAAATGGCTATACGGCTGGAGATGGGTCCCCCACCCAAGGTGCCAGCAGAGTAAACTAGGCCTTGTTCTAAAGCTCTTTGGGAACCGCTTGCATAGCCCCACAGACTTGGGGGCTGCGGGCTTTCCTGCTGACTTCAGCCTCGACACCACCCTTTCCCACTTGTGCCACGCCAGGCACAAAAATGGCCATATGGCTGGAGATGCGTCCCCCGCCCAAGGAGCCAGCAGGGAAAACAATGCCTTCTTCTAAAGCTCTTTGGGAACCGCTTGCGTAGCACCCACAGACCTGGGGGTGCAGGCTTTCCTGCTGCCTTCAGCCTCAATACTACGCTTTCCCACTAGGTGTCGCTCCAGGCACAAAAATGGCCATACGGCTGAAGATGGGTCGCCTGTCCAAGGAACCAGCATGGAAAACTATGCCTTGTTCTAAAGCTCTTAGGGAACCGCTGGCGTAGCCCCACAGACCTGGGGCTGCGACCTTTCCTGCTGCCTTCAGCCTCCACACCACCCTTTCCCACTTGGTGCCACGCCAGGCACAAAAACAGCCATAAAGACGGAGATGCGTCCCACGCCGAAAGAGCCAGCAGGGAAAACTATGCCTTGTTCTAAAGCTCTTTGGGAACCGCTTGCATAGCCCCACACACCTGGGGGCTGCGGGCTTTCCTGCTGCCTTCAGCCTCGACACCACCCTTTCCCACTTGGCGCCGCACCAGGCACAAATATGGCCATACGGCTGGAGATGGGTCCCCCACCCAAGGAACCAGCAGGGAAAAATATGCCTTGTTCTAAAGCTCTTTGGGAACCGCTTGCGTAGCACCCACAGACCTGGGGGCTGCAGGCTTTCCTGCTGTCTTCAGCCTTAATACTACGCTTTCCAACTAGGTGTCGCTCCAGGCACAATAATGGCCATGCGGCTGGAGATGGGTCCCCCGCCCAAAGAGCCAGCAGGGAAAACTATGCCTTCTTCTAAAGCTCTTTGGGAACCGCTTGCGTAGACCCACAGACCTGGGGGCTGCGGGCTTTCCTGCTGCCTTCAGCCTCCACACCACCCTTTCCCACTTGGCGTCGCGCCAGGCACAAAAATGGCTATACGGCTGGAGAAGGGTCCCCTGCCCAAGGAGCCAGCAGGGAAAACTAGGCCTTGTTCTGAAGCTTTTTGGGAACCGCTTGCGTAGCCCCACAGACCTGGGGGCTGCAGGCTTTTCTGCAGCCTTCAGCCTCAAAACCACCCTTTCCCACTTGGCGCCACGCCAGGCACAAAAATGGCCATACGGCTGGAGATGGGTCCAACGCCCAAAGAGCCAGCAGGGAAAACTAGGCCTTGTTCTGAAGCTATTTGGGAACCTCTTGCGTAGCCCCACAGACCTTGGGGCTGCGGGCTTTCCTGGTGCCTTCAGCCTCCACACCACTCTTTCTCACTTGGTGCCACGCCAGGCACAAAAATGGCCATACGGCTGGAGATGGGTCCCCCACCCAAGGAACCAGCAGGGAAAAATATGCCTTGTTCTAAAGCTCTGTGGGAACCGCTTGCGTAGCCCCACAGACCTGGGGGCTGCAGGCTTTCCTGCTGCCTTCAGCCTCGACACCACCCTTTCCCACTTGGCGCCGCGCCAGGCACAAAAATGGCCATATGGCTGGAGATGCGTCCCCCGCTCAAAGACCCAGCAGGGAAAACAATGCCTTCTTCTAAAGCTCTTTGGGAACCGCTTGCGTAGCACCCACAGACCTGGGGGCTGCAGGCTTTCCTGCTGCCTTCAGCCTCAATACTACGCTTTCCCACTAGGTGTCGCTCCAGGCACAAAAATGGCCATACGGCTGAAGATGGGTCCCCCTCCCAAGGAACCAGCAGGGAAAACTATGCCTTGTTCTAAAGCTCTTTGGGAACCGCTTGCGTAGCCCCACAGACCAGGGGCTGCGACCTTTCCTGCTGACTTCAGCCTCCACACCACTCTTTCCCGCTTGGTGCCACGCCTGGCACAAAAACAGCCATACGGCTGGAGATGCGTCCCACACCGAAAGAGCCAGCAGGGAAAACTATGCCGTGTTCTAAAGCCCTTTGGGAACCGCTTGCGTAGCCCCACACACCTGGGGGCTGCGGGCTTTCCTGCTGCCTTCAGCCTCGACACCACCCTTTCCCACTTGGCGCCGCACCAGGCACAAAAATGGCCATACGGCTGGAGATGGGTCCCCCGCCCAAAGAGCCAGCAGGGAAAACTAGGCCTTGTTCTAAAGCTCTTTGGGAACCGCTTGCGTAGCGCCACAGACCTGGGGGCTGCGGGCTTTCCTGCTGCCTTCAGCCTCAAAAACACCCTTTCCCACTTGGCGCCACGCCAGGCACAAATATGGCCATACGGCTGGAGATGTGTCCCCCGCTCAAAGACCCAGCAGGGAAAACTAGGCCTTGTTCTAAAGCTCTTTGGGAACCGCTTGCGTAGCACCCACAGACCTGGGGGCTGCGGGCTTTTCTACTGCCTTCAGCCTCCACACCACCCTTTCCCACTTGGCGCCACGCCAGGTATAAAAATGGCCATACGGCTGGAGATGTGTCCCCTGCCCAAAGACCCAGCAGGGAAAACTAGGCCTTGTTCTAAAGCTCTTTGGGAACCGCTTGCGTAGCACCCACAGACCTCGGGGCTGCAAGCTTTCCTGTTGCCTTCAGCCTCCACACCACCCTTTCCCAGTTGGAGCCGCGCCAGGCACAAAAATGGCTATACGGCTGGAGATGGGTCCCCCACCCAAGGAGCCAGCAGAGTAAACCAGGCCTTGTTCTAAAGCTCTTTGGGAACCGCTTGCATAGCCCCACAGACTTGGGGGCTGCGGGCTTTCCTGCTGCCTTTAGCCTCGACACCACCCTTTCCCACTTGGCGCCGCGCCAGGCACAAAAATGGCCATATGGCTGGAGATGGGTCCCCCACCCAAGGAACCAACAGGGAAAAATATGCCTTGTTCTAAAGCTGTTTGTGAACCGCTTGCGTAGCCCCACAGACTTGGGGGCTGCGGGCTTTCCTACTGCCTTCAGCCTCCACACCACCCTTTCCCACTTGGTGCCATGCCAGGCACAAAAACAGCCATACGGCTGGAGATGGGTCCCCCGCCAAAGGAGCTAGAAGGGAAAACTATGCCGTGTTCTAAAGCTCCTTGGGAACCGCTTGCGTAGCCCCACAGACCCGGTGGGCTGCGGGCTTTCCTGCTGCATTCAGCCTCGACACCACCCTTTCCCACTTGGCGCCGCGCCAGGCACAAAAATGGCCATATGGCTGGAGATGGGTCCCCCACCCAAGGAACCAACAGGGAAAAATATGCCTTGTTCTAAAGCTGTTTGTGAACCGCTTGCGTAGCCCCACAGACTTGGGGGCTGCGGGCTTTCCTACTGCCTTCAGCCTCCACACCACCCTTTCCCACTTGGCGTCGCGCCAGGCACAAAAATGGCCATATGACTGGAGATGGGTCCCCCGCACAAGGAACCAGTAGGGAAAAATATGCCTTCTTCTAAAGCTCTTTGGGAACCGCTTGCGTAGCCCCACAGACCCGGTGGGCTGCGGGCTTTCCTGCTGCATTCAGCCTCGACACCACCCTTTCCCACTTGGTGCCACGCCAGGCACAAAAACAGCCATACGGCTGGAGATACGTCCCACGCCGAAAGAGCCAGCAGGGAAAACTATGCCTTGTTCTAAAGCTCTTTGGGAACCGCTTGCGTAGCCCCACAGACCTCGGGGCTGCAAGCTTTCCTGCTGCCTTCAGCCTCAAAAACACCCTTTCCCACTTGGCGCCGCGCCAGGCACAAAAATGACCATACGGATGGAGATTTGTCCCACGCCCAAGGAGCCAGCAGGGAAAACCAGGCCTTGTTCTAAAGCTCTTTGAGAACCTCTTGCGTAGCCCCACAGACCTGGGGGCTGCGGGCTTTCCTGCTGCCTTCAGCCTCCACACCACCCTTTCCCACTTGGCGTCGCGCCAGGCACAAAAATGGCTATACGGCTGGAGATGGGTCCCCCACCCAAGGTGCCAGCAGAGTAAACTAGGCCTTGTTCTAAAGCTCTTTGGGAACCGCTTGCATAGCCCCACAGACTTGGGGGCTGCGGGCTTTCCTGCTGACTTCAGCCTCGACACCACCCTTTCCCACTTGTGCCACGCCAGGCACAAAAATGGCCATATGGCTGGAGATGCGTCCCCCGCCCAAGGAGCCAGCAGGGAAAACAATGCCTTCTTCTAAAGCTCTTTGGGAACCGCTTGCGTAGCACCCACAGACCTGGGGGTGCAGGCTTTCCTGCTGCCTTCAGCCTCAATACTACGCTTTCCCACTAGGTGTCGCTCCAGGCACAAAAATGGCCATACGGCTGAAGATGGGTCGCCCGTCCAAGGAACCAGCAGGGAAAACTGTGCCTTGTTCTAAAGCTCTTAGGGAACCGCTGGCGTAGCCCCACAGACCTGGGGCTGCGACCTTTCCTGCTGCCTTCAGCCTCCACACCACCCTTTCCCACTTGGTGCCACGCCAGGCACAAAAACAGCCATAAAGACGGAGATGCGTCCCACGCCGAAAGAGCCAGCAGGGAAAACTATGCCTTGTTCTAAAGCTCTTTGGGAACCGCTTGCATAGCCCCACAGACCTGGGGGCTGCGGGCTTTCCTGCTGCCTTCAGCCTCCACACCACCCTTTCCCACTTGGCGCCGCACCAGGCACAAAAATGGCCATACGGCTGGAGATGGGTCCCCCACCAAAGGAACCAGCAGGGAAAAATATGCCTTGTTCTAAAGCTCTTTGGGAACCGCTTGCGTAGCACCCACAGACCTGGGGGCTGCAGGCTTTCCTGCTGTCTTCAGCCTTAATACTACGCTTTCCAACTAGGTGTCGCTCCAGGCACAATAATGGCCATGCGGCTGGAGATGGGTCCCCCGCCCAAAGAGCCAGCAGGGAAAACTATGCCTTCTTCTAAAGCTCTTTGGGAACCGCTTGCGTAGCCCCACAGACCTGGGGGCTGCGGGCTTTCCTGCTGCCTTCAGCCTCCACACCACCCTTTCCCACTTGGCGTCGCGCCAGGCACAAAAATGGCTATAGGGCTGGAGAAGGGTCCCCTGCCCAAGGAGTCAGCAGGGAAAACTAGGCCTTGTTCTAAAGCTTTTTGGGAACCGCTTGCGTAGCCCCACAGACCTGGGGGCTGCAGGCTTTTCTGCAGCCTTCAGCCTCAAAACCACCCTTTCCCACTTGGCGCCACACCAGGCACAAAAATGGCCATACGGCTGGAGATGGGTCCAACGCCCAAAGAGCCAGCAGGGAAAACTAGGCCTTGTTCTGAAGGTATTTGGGAACCTCTTGCGTAGCCCCACAGACCTTGGGGCTGCGGGCTTTCCTGGTGCCTTCAGCCTCCACACCACTCTTTCCCACTTGGTGCCACGCCAGGCACAAAAACAGCCATACGGCTGGAGATGTGTCCCCCGCTCAAAGACCCATCAGGGAAAACTAGGCCTTGTTCTAAAGCTCTTTGGATCCGCTTGCGTAGAACCCACAGACCTGGGGGCTGCAGGCTTTCCTGCTGCCTTCAGCCTCAATACTACGCTTTCCCACTAGGTGTCCCTCCAGGCACAATAATGGCCATGCCGCTGGAGATGGGTCCCCCGCCCAAGGAGCCAGCAGGGAAAACTAGGCCTTGTTCTAAATCTCTTTGGGAACCGCTTGCATAGCCCCACAGACCTGGGGGCTGTGGGCTTTCCTGATGCCTTCAGCCTCGACACCACCCTTTCCCACTTGGTGCCACGCCAGGCACAAAAACAGCCATACGGCTGGAGATGGGTCCCCCGCCCAAAGAGCCAGCAGGGAAAACTATGCCTTGTTCTAAAGTTCTTTGGGAACTGCTTGCGTAGCCCCACACACCTGGGGGCTGCGGGCTTTCCTGCTGCCTTTAGCCTCGACACCACCCTTTCCCACTTGGCATCGCGCCAGGCACAAAAATGGCTATACGGCTGTAGATGGGTCCCCCGCCCAAGGAGCCAGCAGGGGAAACTATGCCTTGTTCTAAAGCTCTTTAGGGAACCTCTTGCGTAGCCCCACAGACCTGGGGGCTGCGGGCTTTTCTGCTGCCTTCAGCCTCAATACTACGCTTTCCCACTAGGTGTCCCTCCAGGCACAAAAATGGCCATACGGCTGGAGATGGGTCCCCCGCCAAGGAACCAGCAGGAAAACTATGCCTTGTTCTAAAGCTCTTAGGGCACCGCTTGCGTAGCCCCACAGACCAGGGGCTGCGACCTTTCCTGCTGCCTTCAGCCTCCACACCACTCTTTCCCGCTTGGTGCCACGCCAGGCACAAAAACAGCCATACGGCTGGAGATGCGTCCCACACCGAAAGAGCCAGCAGGGAAAACTATGCCTTGTTCTAAAGCTCTTTGGGAACCGCTTGCGTAGCCCCACACACCTGGGGGCTGTGGGCTTTCCTGCTGCCTTCAGCCTCGACACCACCCTTTCCCACTTGTGCCACGCCAGGCACAAAAATGGGTATACGGCTGGAGATGGGTCCCCCGCCCAAAGAGCCAGCAGGGAAAACTATGCCTTGTTCTAAAGCTCTTTGGGAACCGCTTGCGTAGCCCCACAGACCTGGGGCTGGGCTCTTTCCTGCTGCCTTCAGCCTCCACACCACTCTTTCCCACTTGGTGCCACGCCAGGCACAAAAACAGCCATACGGCTGGAGATGTGTCCCACACCGAAAGAGCCAGCAGCGAAAACTAGGCCTTGTTCTAAAGCTCTTTGGGAACCGCTTGCGTAGCACCCACAGACCTGGGGGTTGCAGGCTTTCCTGCTGCCTTCAGCCTCAATACTACGCTTTCCCACTAGGTGTCGCTCCAGGCACAATAATGGCCATGCGGCTGGAGATGGGTCCCCCGCCCAAAGAGCCAGCAGGGGAAAATTGGCCTTGTTCTAAAGCTCTTTGGGAACCGCTTGCGTAGCCCCACAGACCTTGGGGCTGCGGTCTTTCCTGCTGCCTTCAGCCTCGACACCACCCTTTCCCACTTGGCGCCGCGCCAGGCACAAAAATGACCATACGGATGGAGATTTGTCCCACGCCCAAGGAGCCAGCAGGGAAAACCAGGCCTTGTTCTAAAGCTCTTTGGGAACCTCTTGCGTAGCCCCACAGACCTGGGGGCTGCGGGCTTTCCTGCTGCCTTCAGCCTCCACACCACCCTTTCCCACTTGGCGTCGCGCCAGGCACAAAAATGGCTATACGGCTGGAGATGGGTCCCCCACCCAAGGTGCCAGCAGAGTAAACTAGGCCTTGTTCTAAAGCTCTTTGGGAACCGCTTGCATAGCCCCACAGACTTGGGGGCTGCGGGCTTTCCTGCTGACTTCAGCCTCGACACCACCCTTTCCCACTTGTGCCATGCCAGGCACAAAAATGGCCATATGGCTGGAGATGCGTCCCCCGCCCAAGGAGCCAGCAGGGAAAACAATGCCTTCTTCTAAAGCTCTTTGGGAACCGCTTGCGTAGCACCCACAGACCTGGGGGTGCAGGCTTTCCTGCTGCCTTCAGCCTCAATACTACGCTTTCCCACTAGGTGTCGCTCCAGGCACAAAAATGGCCATACGGCTGAAGATGGGTCGCCTGTCCAAGGAACCAGCAGGGAAAACTATGCCTTGTTCTAAAGCTCTTAGGGAACCGCTGGCGTAGCCCCACAGACCTGGGGCTGCGACCTTTCCTGCTGCCTTCAGCCTCCACACCACCCTTTCCCACTTGGTGCCACGCCAGGCACAAAAACAGCCATAAAGACGGAGATGCGTCCCACGCCGAAAGAGCCAGCAGGGAAAACTATGCCTTGTTCTAAAGCTCTTTGGGAACCGCTTGCATAGCCCCACACACCTGGGGGCTGCGGGCTTTCCTGCTGCCTTCAGCCTCGACACCACCCTTTCCCACTTGGCGCCGCACCAGGCACAAAAATGGCCATACGGCTGGAGATGGGTCCCCCACCCAAGGAACCAGCAGGGAAAAATATGCCTTGTTCTAAAGCTCTTTGGGAACCGCTTGCGTAGCACCCACAGACCTGGGGGCTGCAGGCTTTCCTGCTGTCTTCAGCCTTAATACTACGCTTTCCAACTAGGTGTCGCTCCAGGCACAATAATGGCCATGCGGCTGGAGATGGGTCCCCCGCCCAAAGAGCCAGCAGGGAAAACTATGCCTTCTTCTAAAGCTCTTTGGGAACCGCTTGCGTAGACCCACAGACCTGGGGGCTGCGGGCTTTCCTGCTGCCTTCAGCCTCCACACCACCCTTTCCCACTTGGCGTCGCGCCAGGCACAAAAATGGCTATACGGCTGGAGAAGGGTCCCCTGCCCAAGGAGCCAGCAGGGAAAACTAGGCCTTGTTCTGAAGCTTTTTGGGAACCGCTTGCGTAGCCCCACAGATCTGGGGGCTGCAGGCTTTTCTGCAGCCTTCAGCCTCAAAACCACCCTTTCCCACTTGGCGCCACGCCAGGCACAAAAATGGCCATACGGCTGGAGATGGGTCCAACGCCCAAAGAGCCAGCAGGGAAAACTAGGCCTTGTTCTGAAGCTATTTGGGAACCTCTTGCGTAGCCCCACAGACCTTGGGGCTGCGGGCTTTCCTGGTGCCTTCAGCCTCCACACCACTCTTTCTCACTTGGTGCCACGCCAGGCACAAAAATGGCCATACGGCTGGAGATGTGTCCCCCGCTCAAAGACCCATCAGGGAAAACTAGGCCTTGTTCTAAAGCTCTTTGGGAACCGCTTGCATAGCCCCACAGACCTGGGGGCTGTGGGCTTTCCTGATGCCTTCAGCCTCCACACCACTCTTTCCCACTTGGTGCCACGCCAGGCACAAAAACAGCCATACGGCTGGAGATGTGTCCCACACCGAAAGAGCCAGCAGCGAAAACTAGGCCTTGTTCTAAAGCTCTTTGGGAACCGCTTGCGTAGCACCCACAGACCTGGGGGTTGCAGGCTTTCCTGCTGCCTTCAGCCTCAATACTACGCTTTCCCACTAGGTGTCGCTCCAGGCACAATAATGGCCATGCGGCTGGAGATGGGTCCCCCGCCCAAAGAGCCAGCAGGGGAAAATTGGCCTTGTTCTAAAGCTCTTTGGGAACCGCTTGCGTAGCCCCACAGACCTTGGGGCTGCGGGCTTTCCTGCTGCCTTCAGCCTCGACACCACCCTTTCCCACTTGGCGCCACCCCAGGCACAAATATGGCCATACGGCTGGAGATGTGTCCCCCGCTCAAAGAGCCAGCAGGGAAAACTATGCCTTGTTCTAAAGCTCTTTGGGAACCGCTTGCGTAGCACCCACAGACCTGGGGGCTGCGGGCTTTTCTACTGCCTTCAGCCTCGACACCACCCTTTCCCACTTGGCGCCACGCCAGGTATAAAAATGGCCATACGGCTGGAGATGTGTCCCCTGCCCAAAGACCCAGCAGGGAAAACTAGGCCTTGTTCTAAAGCTCTTTGGGAACCGCTTGCGTAGCACCCACAGACCTCGGGGCTGCAAGCTTTCCTGCTGCCTTCAGCCTCGACACCACCCTTTCCCACTTGGCGCCGCGCCGGGCACAAAAATTGCCATACAGATGGAGATTTGTCCCATGCCCAAGGAGCCAGCAGGGAAAACCAGGCCTTGTTCTGAAGCTATTTGGGAACCTCTTGCGTAGCCCCACAGACCTTGGGGCTGCGGGCTTTCCTGGTGCCTTCAGCCTCCACACCACTCTTTCCCACTTGGTGCCACGCCAGGCACAAAAACAGCCATACGGCTGGAGATGTGTCCCCCGCTCAAAGACCCATCAGGGAAAACTAGGCCTTGTTCTAAAGCTCTTTGGATCCGCTTGCGTAGAACCCACAGACCTGGGGGCTGCAGGCTTTCCTGCTGCCTTCAGCCTCAATACTACGCTTTTCCACTAGGTGTCCCTCCAGGCACAATAATGGCCATGCCGCTGGAGATGGGTCCCCCGCCCAAGGAGCCAGCAGGGAAAACTATGCCTTGTTCTAAAGCTCTTTGGGAACCGCTTGCATAGCCCCACAGACCTGGGGGCTGTGGGCTTTCCTGATGCCTTCAGCCTCGACACCACCCTTTCCCACTTGGTGCCACGCCAGGCACAAAAACAGCCATACGGCTGGAGATGCGTCCCACGCCGAAAGAGCCAGCAGGGAAAACTATGCCTTGTTCTAAAGTTCTTTGGGAACTGCTTTTGTAGCCCCACACACCTGGGGGCTGCGGGCTTTCCTGCTGCCTTCAGCCTCGACACCACCCTTTCCCACTTGGCATCGCGCCAGGCACAAAAATGGCTATACGGCTGGAGATGGGTCCCCCACCCAAGGAGCCAGCAGGGGAAACTATGCCTTGTTCTAAAGCTCTTTAGGGAACCTCTTGCGTAGCCCCACAGACCTGGGGGCTGCGGGCTTTTCTGCTGCCTTCAGCCTCAATACTACGCTTTCCCACTAGGTGTCCCTCCAGGCACAAAAATGGCCATACGGCTGGAGATGGGTCCCCCGCCAAGGAACCAGCAGGAAAACTATGCCTTGTTCTAAAGCTCTTAGGGCACCGCTTGCGTAGCCCCACAGACCAGGGGCTGCGACCTTTCCTGCTGCCTTCAGCCTCGACACCACCCTTTCCCGCTTGGTGCCACGCCAGGCACAAAAACAGCCATACGGCTGCAGATGCGTCCCACACCGAAAGAGCCAGCAGGGAAAACCAGGCCTTGTTCTAAAGCCCTTTGGGAACCGCTTGCGTAGCCCCACACACCTGGGGGCTGTGGGCTTTCCTGCTGCCTTCAGCCTCGACACCACCCTTTCCCACTTGGCGCCGCACCAGGCACAAAAATGGCCATACGGCTGGAGATGGGTCCCCCACCCAAGGAGCCAGCAGGGAAAACAATGCCTTGTTCTAAAGCTCTTTGGGAACCGCTTGCGTAGCCCCACAGACCTGGGGCTGCGCTCTTTCCTGCTGCCTTCAGCCTCCACACCACTCTTTCCCACTTGGTGCCACGCCAGGCACAAAAACAGCCATACGGCTGGAGATGTGTCCCACACCGAAAGAGCCAGCAGCGAAAACTAGGCCTTGTTCTAAAGCTCTTTGGGAACCGCTTGCGTAGCACCCACAGACCTGGGGGTTGCAGGCTTTCCTGCTGCCTTCAGCCTCAATACTACGCTTTCCCACTAGGTGTCGCTCCAGGCACAATAATGGCCATGCGGCTGGAGATGGGTCCCCCGCCCAAAGAGCCAGCAGGGGAAAATTGGCCTTGTTCTAAAGCTCTTTGGGAACCGCTTGCGTAGCCCCACAGACCTTGGGGCTGCGGGCTTTCCTGCTGCCTTCAGCCTCAAAAACACCCTTTCCCACTTGGCGCCACGCCAGGCACAAATATGGCCATACGGCTGGAGATGTGTCCCCCGCTCAAAGAGCCAGCAGGGAAAACTATGCCTTGTTCTAAAGCTCTTTGGGAACCGCTTGCGTAGCACCCACAGACCTGGGGGCTGCGGGCTTTTCTACTGCCTTCAGCCTCCACACCACCCTTTCCCACTTGGCGCCACGCCAGGTATAAAAATGGCCATACGGCTGGAGATGTGTCCCCTGCCCAAAGACCCAGCAGGGAAAACTAGGCCTTGTTCTAAAGCTCTTTGGGAACCGCTTGCGTAGCACCCACAGACCTCGGGGCTGCAAGCTTTCCTGCTGCCTTCAGCCTCGACACCACCCTTTCCCACTTGGCGCCGCGCCGGGCACAAAAATTGCCATACAGATGGAGATTTGTCCCATGCCCAAGGAGCCAGCAGGGAAAACCAGGCCTTGTTCTAAAGCTCTTTGGGAACCGCTGGCGTAGCCCCACAGACCTGTGGGCTGCGGGCTTTCCTGCTGCCTTCAGCCTCCACACCACCATTTCCCACTTGGCGCCGCGGCAGGCACAAAAATGGCTATACGGCTGGAGATGGGTCCCCCACCCAAGGAGCCAGCAGGGAAAACCAGGCCTTGTTTAAAAGCTCTTTGGGAACCGCTTGCATAACCCCACAGACTTGGGGGCTGCGGGCTTTCCTGCTGCTTTCAGCCTCGACACCACCCTTTCCCACTTGTGCCACGCCAGGCACAAAAGCGGCTATACGGCTGGAGATGGGTCCCCCGCCCAAAGAGCCAGCAGGGAAAACTATGCCTTGTTCTAAAGCTCTTTGGGAACCACTTGCGTAGCCCCACAGACCTGGGGGCTGCGGGCTTTCCTGCTGCCTTCAGCCTCGACACCACCCTTTCCCACTTGGCGCCGCGCCAGGCACAAAAATAGCCATATGGCTGGAAATGGGTCGCCCGCACAAGGAGGCAGCAGGGAAAACAATGCCTTCTTCTAAAGCTCTTTGGGAACCGCTTGCGTAGCCCCACAGACCTTGGGGCTGCGGGCTTTCCTGCTGCCTTTAGCCTCGACACCACCCTTTCCCACTTGGTGCCACGCCAGGCACAAAAATGGCCATATGGCTGGAGATGGGTCGCCCGCCCAAGGAGCCAGCAGGGAAAACAATGCCTTCTTCTAAAGCTCTTTGGGAACCGCTTGCGTAGCCCCACAGACCTGGGGGCTGCGGGCTTTCCTGCTGCCTTCAGCCTCGACACCACCCTTTCCCACTTGGTGCCACGCCAGGCACAAAAACAGCCATATGGTTGGAGATGGGTCCCCCGCCCAAAGAGCCAGCAGGGAAATCTATGCCTTGTTCTAAAGCTCTTTTGGAAACGCTTGCGTAGCCCCAGAGACCTGGGGGCTGCGGGCTTTCCTGCTGCCTTCAGCCTCGACACCACCCTTTCCCACTTGGCGCCGCGCCAGGCACAAAAATGGCCATATGGCTGGAGATGCGTCCCCCGCCCAAGGAACCAGCAGGGAAAACTATGCCTTGTTCTAAAGCTCTTAGGGAACCGCTTGCGTAGCCCCACAGACATGGGGCTGCGACCTTTCCTGCTGCCTTCAGCCTCCACACCACCCTTTCCCACTTGGTGCCACGCCAGGCACAAAAACAGCCATACGGCTGGAGATGCGTCCCACGCCGAAAGAGCCAGCAGGGAAAACTATGCCTTGTTCTAAAGCTCTTTGGGAACCGCTTGCATAGCCCCACACACCTGGGGGCTGCGGGCTTTCTTGCTGCCTTCAGCCTCCACACCACCCTTTCCCACTTGGCGCCGCACCAGGCACAAAAATGGCCATACGGCTGGAGATGGGTCCCCCACCCAAGGAACCAGCAGGGAAAACCAGGCTTTGTTCTAAAGCTCTTTGGGAACCTCTTGCGTAGACCCACAGACCTGGGGGCAGCGGGCTTTCCTGCTGCCTTCAGCCTCCACACCACCCTTTCCCACTTGGCGCCGCGCCAGGCACAAAAATGGCTATACGGCTGGAGATGGGTCCCGCACCCAAGGTGCCAGCAGAGTAAACTAGGCCTTCTTCTAAAGCTCTTTGGGAACCGCTTGCATAGCCCCACACACCTGGGGGCTGCGGGCTTTCTTGCTGCCTTCAGCCTCCACACCACCCTTTCCCACTTGGCGCCGCACCAGGCACAAAAATGGCCATACGGCTGGAGATGGGTCCCCCACCCAAGGAACCAGCAGGGAAAAATATGCCTTGTTCTAAAGCTCTTTGGGAACCGCTTGCGTAGCCCCACAGACCTGGGGGCTGCGGGCTTTTCTGCTGCCTTCAGCCTCAATACTACGCTTTCCCACTAGGTGTCCCTCCAGGCACAAAAATGGCCATACGGCTGGAGATGGGTCCCCCGCCAAGGAACCAGCAGGAAAACTATGCCTTGTTCTAAAGCTCTTAGGGCACCGCTTGCGTAGCCCCACAGACCAGGGGCTGCGACCTTTCCTGCTGCCTTCAGCCTCCACACCACTCTTTCCCGCTTGGTGCCACGCCAGGCACAAAAACAGCCATACGGCTGCAGATGCGTCCCACACCGAAAGAGCCAGCAGGGAAAACCAGGCCTTGTTCTAAAGCCCTTTGGGAACCGCTTGCGTAGCCCCACACACCTGGGGGCTGTGGGCTTTCCTGCTGCCTTCAGCCTCGACACCACCCTTTCCCACTTGGCGCCGCACCAGGCACAAAAATGGCCATACGGCTGGAGATGGGTCCCCCACCCAAGGAGCCAGCAGGGAAAACAATGCCTTGTTCTAAAGCTCTTTGGGAACCGCTTGCGTAGCCCCACAGACCTGGGGCTGCGCTCTTTCCTGCTGCCTTCAGCCTCCACACCACTCTTTCCCACTTGGTGCCACGCCAGGCACAAAAACAGCCATACGGCTGGAGATGTGTCCCACACCGAAAGAGCCAGCAGCGAAAACTAGGACTTGTTCTAAAGCACTTTGGGAACCGCTTGCGTAGCCCCACAGACCTGGGGGCTGCGGGCTTTCCTGCTGCCTTCAGCCTCAATACTACGCTTTCCCACTAGGTGTCGCTCCAGGCACAATAATGGCCATGCGGCTGGAGATGGGTCCCCCGCCCAAAGAGCCAGCAGGGGAAAATTGGCCTTGTTCTAAAGCTCTTTGGGAACCGCTTGCGTAGCCCCACAGACCTTGGGGCTGCGGGCTTTCCTGCTGCCTTCAGCCTCGACACCACCCTTTCCCACTTGGCGCCACGCCAGGCACAAATATGGCCATACGGCTGGAGATGTGTCCCCCGCTCAAAGAGCCAGCAGGGAAAACTAGGCCTTGTTCTAAAGCTCTTTGGGAACCGCTTGCGTAGCACCCACAGACCTGGGGGCTGCGGGCTTTTCTACTGCCTTCAGCCTCCACACCACCCTTTCCCACTTGGCGCCACGCCAGGTATAAAAATGGCCATACGGCTGGAGATGTGTCCCCTGCCCAAAGACCCAGCAGGGAAAACTAGGCCTTGTTCTAAAGCTCTTTGGGAACCGCTTGCGTAGCACCCACAGACCTCGGGGCTGCAAGCTTTCCTGCTGCCTTCAGCCTCGACACCACCCTTTCCCACTTGGCGCCGCGCCGGGCACAAAAATTGCCATACAGATGGAGATTTGTCCCATGCCCAAGGAGCCAGCAGGGAAAACCAGGCCTTGTTCTAAAGCTCTTTGGGAACCGCTGGCGTAGCCCCACAGACCTGTGGGCTGCGGGCTTTCCTGCTGCCTTCAGCCTCCACACCACCATTTCCCACTTGGCGCCGCGGCAGGCACAAAAATGGCTATACGGCTGGAGATGGGTCCCCCGCCCAAGGAGCCAGCAGGGGAAACTATGCCTTGTTCTAAAGCTCTTTAGGGAACCTCTTGCGTAGCCCCACAGACCTGGGGGCTGCGGGCTTTTCTGCTGCCTTCAGCCTCAATACTACGCTTTCCCACTAGGTGTCCCTCCAGGCACAAAAATGGCCATACGGCTGGAGATGGGTCCCCCGCCAAGGAACCAGCAGGAAAACTATGCCTTGTTCTAAAGCTCTTAGGGCACCGCTTGCGTAGCCCCACAGACCAGGGGCTGCGACCTTTCCTGCTGCCTTCAGCCTCGACACCACCCTTTCCCGCTTGGTGCCACGCCAGGCACAAAAACAGCCATACGGCTGCAGATGCGTCCCACACCGAAAGAGCCAGCAGGGAAAACCAGGCCTTGTTCTAAAGCCCTTTGGGAACCGCTTGCGTAGCCCCACACACCTGGGGGCTGTGGGCTTTCCTGCTGCCTTCAGCCTCGACACCACCCTTTCCCACTTGGCGCCGCACCAGGCACAAAAATGGCCATACGGCTGGAGATGGGTCCCCCACCCAAGGAGCCAGCAGGGAAAACAATGCCTTGTTCTAAAGCTCTTTGGGAACCGCTTGCGTAGCCCCACAGACCTGGGGCTGCGCTCTTTCCTGCTGCCTTCAGCCTCCACACCACTCTTTCCCACTTGGTGCCACGCCAGGCACAAAAACAGCCATACGGCTGGAGATGTGTCCCACACCGAAAGAGCCAGCAGCGAAAACTAGGCCTTGTTCTAAAGCTCTTTGGGAACCGCTTGCGTAGCACCCACAGACCTGGGGGTTGCAGGCTTTCCTGCTGCCTTCAGCCTCAATACTACGCTTTCCCACTAGGTGTCGCTCCAGGCACAATAATGGCCATGCGGCTGGAGATGGGTCCCCCGCCCAAAGAGCCAGCAGGGGAAAATTGGCCTTGTTCTAAAGCTCTTTGGGAACCGCTTGCGTAGCCCCACAGACCTTGGGGCTGCGGGCTTTCCTGCTGCCTTCAGCCTCAAAAACACCCTTTCCCACTTGGCGCCACGCCAGGCACAAATATGGCCATACGGCTGGAGATGTGTCCCCTGCCCAAAGACCCAGCAGGGAAAACTAGGCCTTGTTCTAAAGCTCTTTGGGAACCGCTTGCGTAGTACCCACAGACCTCGGGGCTGCAAGCTTTCCTGCTGCCTTCAGCCTCGACACCACCCTTTCCCACTTGGCGCCGCGCCGGGCACAAAAATTGCCATACAGATGGAGATTTGTCCCATGCCCAAGGAGCCAGCAGGGAAAACCAGGCCTTGTTCTAAAGCTCTTTGGGAACCTCTTGCGTAGCCCCACAGACCTGTGGGCTGCGGGCTTTCCTGCTGCCTTCAGCCTCCACACCACCATTTCCCACTTGGCGCCGCGGCAGGCACAAAAATGGCTATACGGCTGGAGATGGGTCCCCCACCCAAGGAGCCAGCAGGGAAAACCAGGCCTTGTTTAAAAGCTCTTTGGGAACCGCTTGCATAACCCCACAGACTTGGGGGCTGCGGGCTTTCCTGCTGCTTTCAGCCTCGACACCACCCTTTCCCACTTGTGCCACGCCAGGCACAAAAGCGGCTATACGGCTGGAGATGGGTCCCCCGCCCAAAGAGCCAGCAGGGAAAACTATGCCTTGTTCTAAAGCTCTTTGGGAACCACTTGCGTAGCCCCACAGACCTGGGGGCTGCGGGCTTTCCTGCTGCCTTCAGCCTCGACACCACCCTTTCCGACTTGGCGCCGCGCCAGGCACAAAAATAGCCATATGGCTGGAAATGGGTCGCCCGCACAAGGAGGCAGCAGGGAAAACAATGCCTTCTTCTAAAGCTCTTTGGGAACCGCTTGCGTAGCCCCACAGACCTTGGGGCTGCGGGCTTTCCTGCTGCCTTTAGCCTCGACACCACCCTTTCCCACTTGGTGTCGCGCCAGGCACAAAAATGGCCATATGGCTGGAGATGGGTCGCCCGCCCAAGGAGCCAGCAGGGAAAACAATGCCTTCTTCTAAAGCTCTTTGGGAACCGCTTGCGTAGCCCCACAGACCTGGGGGCTGCGGGCTTTCCTGCTGCCTTCAGCCTCGACACCACCCTTTCCCACTTGGTGCCACGCCAGGCACAAAAACAGCCATATGGTTGGAGATGGGTCCCCCGCCCAAAGAGCCAGCAGGGAAATCTATGCCTTGTTCTAAAGCTCTTTTGGAAACGCTTGCGTAGCCCCAGAGACCTGGGGGCTGCGGGCTTTCCTGCTGCCTTCAGCCTCGACACCACCCTTTCCCACTTGGCGCCGCGCCAGGCACAAAAATGGCCATATGGCTGGAGATGCGTCCCCCGCCCAAGGAACCAGCAGGGAAAACTATGCCTTGTTCTAAAGCTCTTAGGGAACCGCTTGCGTAGCCCCACAGACATGGGGCTGCGACCTTTCCTGCTGCCTTCAGCCTCCACACCACCCTTTCCCACTTTGTGCCACGCCAGGCACAAAAACAGCCATACGGCTGGAGATGCGTCCCACGCCGAAAGAGCCAGCAGGGAAAACTATGCCTTGTTCTAAAGCTCTTTGGGAACCGCTTGCATAGCCCCACACACCTGGGGGCTGCGGGCTTTCTTGCTGCCTTCAGCCTCCACACCACCCTTTCCCACTTGGCGCCGCACCAGGCACAAAAATGGCCATACGGCTGGAGATGGGTCCCCCACCCAAGGAACCAGCAGGGAAAACCAGGCTTTGTTCTAAAGCTCTTTGGGAACCTCTTGCGTAGACCCACAGACCTGGGGGCAGTGGGCTTTCCTGCTGCCTTCAGCCTCCACACCACCCTTTCCCACTTGGCGCCGCGCCAGGCACAAAAATGGCTATACGGCTGGAGATGGGTCCCGCACCCAAGGTGCCAGCAGAGTAAACTAGGCCTTCTTCTAAAGCTCTTTGGGAACCGCTTGCATAGCCCCACACACCTGGGGGCTGTGGGCTTTCTTGCTGCCTTCAGCCTCCACACCACCCTTTCCCACTTGGCGCCGCACCAGGCACAAAAATGGCCATACGGCTGGAGATGGGTCCCCCACCCAAGGAACCAGCAGGGAAAAATATGCCTTGTTCTAAAGCTCTTTGGGAACCGCTTGCGTAGCCCCACAGACCTGGGGGCTGCGGGCTTTTCTGCTGCCTTCAGCCTCAATACTACGCTTTCCCACTAGGTGTCCCTCCAGGCACAAAAATGGCCATACGGCTGGAGATGGGTCCCCCGCCAAGGAACCAGCAGGAAAACTATGCCTTGTTCTAAAGCTCTTAGGGCACCGCTTGCGTAGCCCCACAGACCAGGGGCTGCAACCTTTCCTGCTGCCTTCAGCCTCCACACCACTCTTTCCCGCTTGGTGCCACGCCAGGCACAAAAACAGCCATACGGCTGCAGATGCGTCCCACACCGAAAGAGCCAGCAGGGAAAACCAGGCCTTGTTCTAAAGCCCTTTGGGAACCGCTTGCGTAGCCCCACACACCTGGGGGCTGTGGGCTTTCCTGCTGCCTTCAGCCTCGACACCACCCTTTCCCACTTGGCGCCGCACCAGGCACAAAAATGGCCATACGGCTGGAGATGGGTCCCCCACCCAAGGAGCCAGCAGGGAAAACAATGCCTTGTTCTAAAGCTCTTTGGGAACCGCTTGCGTAGCCCCACAGACCTGGGGCTGCGCTCTTTCCTGCTGCCTTCAGCCTCCACACCACTCTTTCCCACTTGGTGCCACGCCAGGCACAAAAACAGCCATACGGCTGGAGATGTGTCCCACACCGAAAGAGCCAGCAGCGAAAACTAGGACTTGTTCTAAAGCACTTTGGGAACCGCTTGCGTAGCCCCACAGACCTGGGGGCTGCGGGCTTTCCTGCTGCCTTCAGCCTCAATACTACGCTTTCCCACTAGGTGTCGCTCCAGGCACAATAATGGCCATGCGGCTGGAGATGGGTCCCCCGCCCAAAGAGCCAGCAGGGGAAAATTGGCCTTGTTCTAAAGCTCTTTGGGAACCGCTTGCGTAGCCCCACAGACCTTGGGGCTGCGGGCTTTCCTGCTGCCTTCAGCCTCGACACCACCCTTTCCCACTTGGCGCCACGCCAGGCACAAATATGGCCATACGGCTGGAGATGTGTCCCCCGCTCAAAGAGCCAGCAGGGAAAACTAGGCCTTGTTCTAAAGCTCTTTGGGAACCGCTTGCGTAGCACCCACAGACCTGGGGGCTGCGGGCTTTTCTACTGCCTTCAGCCTCCACACCACCCTTTCCCACTTGGCGCCACGCCAGGTATAAAAATGGCCATACGGCTGGAGATGTGTCCCCTGCCCAAAGACCCAGCAGGGAAAACTAGGCCTTGTTCTAAAGCTCTTTGGGAACCGCTTGCGTAGCACCCACAGACCTCGGGGCTGCAAGCTTTCCTGCTGCCTTCAGCCTCGACACCACCCTTTCCCACTTGGCGCCGCGCCGGGCACAAAAATTGCCATACAGATGGAGATTTGTCCCATGCCCAAGGAGCCAGCAGGGAAAACCAGGCCTTGTTCTAAAGCTCTTTGGGAACCGCTGGCGTAGCCCCACAGACCTGTGGGCTGCGGGCTTTCCTGCTGCCTTCAGCCTCCACACCACCATTTCCCACTTGGCGCCGCGGCAGGCACAAAAATGGCTATACGGCTGGAGATGGGTCCCCCACCCAAGGAGCCAGCAGGGAAAACCAGGCCTTGTTTAAAAGCTCTTTGGGAACCGCTTGCATAACCCCACAGACTTGGGGGCTGCGGGCTTTCCTGCTGCTTTCAGCCTCGACACCACCCTTTCCCACTTGTGCCACGCCAGGCACAAAAGCGGCTATACGGCTGGAGATGGGTCCCCCGCCCAAAGAGCCAGCAGGGAAAACTATGCCTTGTTCTAAAGCTCTTTGGGAACCACTTGCGTAGCCCCACAGACCTGGGGGCTGCGGGCTTTCCTGCTGCCTTCAGCCTCGACACCACCCTTTCCCACTTGGCGCCGCGCCAGGCACAAAAATTGCCATATGGCTGGAAATGGGTCGCCCGCACAAGGAGCCAGCAGGGAAAACAATGCCTTCTTCTAAAGCTCTTTGGGAACCGCTTGCGTAGCACCCACAGACCTTGGGGCTGCGGGCTTTCCTGCTGCCTTCAGCCTCGACACCACCCTTTCCCACTTGGTGCCACGCCAGGCACAAAAACAGCCATATGGTTGGAGATGGGTCCCCCGCCCAAAGAGCCAGCAGGGAAATCTATGCCTTGTTCTAAAGCTCTTTTGGAAACGCTTGCGTAGCCCCAGAGACCTGGGGGCTGCGGGCTTTCCTGCTGCCTTCAGCCTCGACACCACCCTTTCCCACTTGGCGCCGCGCCAGGCACAAAAATGGCCATATGGCTGGAGATGCGTCCCCCGCCCAAGGAACCAGCAGGGAAAACTATGCCTTGTTCTAAAGCTCTTAGGGAACCGCTTGCGTAGCCCCACAGACATGGGGCTGCGACCTTTCCTGCTGCCTTCAGCCTCCACACCACCCTTTCCCACTTGGTGCCACGCCAGGCACAAAAACAGCCATACGGCTGGAGATGCGTCCCACGCCGAAAGAGCCAGCAGGGAAAACTATGCCTTGTTCTAAAGCTCTTTGGGAACCGCTTGCATAGCCCCACACACCTGGGGGCTGCGGGCTTTCTTGCTGCCTTCAGCCTCCACACCACCCTTTCCCACTTGGCGCCGCGCCAGGCACAAAAATGGCCATACGGCTGGAGATGGGTCCCCCACCCAAGGAACCAGCAGGGAAAACCAGGCTTTGTTCTAAAGCTCTTTGGGAACCTCTTGCGTAGCCCCACAGACCTGGGGGCAGCGGGCTTTCCTGCTGCCTTCAGCCTCCACACCACCCTTTCCCACTTGGCGCCGCGCCAGGCACAAAAATGGCTATACGGCTGGAGATGGGTCCCGCACCCAAGGTGCCAGCAGAGTAAACTAGGCCTTCTTCTAAAGCTCTTTGGGAACCGCTTGCATAGCCCCACAGACCTGGGGGCTGCGGGTTTCCTGCTGCCTTCAGCCTCGACACCACCCTTTCCGACTTGTGCCACGCCAGGCACAATAATGGCTATACGCCTGGAGATGGGTCCCCCGCCCAAAGAGCCAGCAGGGAAAACTAGGCCTTGTTCTAAAGCTCTTTTGGAAACGCTTGCGTAGCACCAGAGACCTGGGGGCTGCGGGCTTTCCTGCTGCCTTCAGCCTCGACACCACCCTTTCCCACTTGGCACCGCGCCAGGCACAAAAATGGCCATATGGCTGGAGATGCGTCCCCCGCCCAAGGAGCCAGCAGGGAAAACAATGCCTTCTTCTAAAGCTCTTTGGGAACCGCTTGCGTAGCCCCACAGACCTGGGGGCTGCGGGCTTTCCTGCTGCCTTCAGCCTCCACACCACTCTTTCCCACTTGGTGCCACGACAGGCACAAAAACAGCCATAAGGCTGGAGATGTGTCCCCCGCTCAAAGAGCCAGCAGGGAAAACTATGCCTTGTTCTAAAGCTCTTTGGGAACCGCTTGCGTAGCACCCACAGACCTGGGGGCTGCGGGCTTTCCTGCTGCCTTCAGCCTCGACACCACCCTTTCCCACTTGGCGCCACGCCAGGCACAAAAATGGCCATACGGCTGGAGATGTGTCCCCCGCTCAAAGACCCAGCAGGGAAAACTAGGCCTTGTTCTAAAGCTCTTTGGGAACCGCTTGCGTAGCACCCACAGACCTGGGGGCTGCGGGCTTTTCTACTGCCTTCAGCCTCCACACCACCCTTTCCCACTTGGCGCCACGCCAGGTATAAAAATGGCCATACGGATGGAGATGGGTCACCTGCCCAAGGAGCCAGCAGGGAAAACCAGGCTTTGTTCTAAAGCTCTTTGGGAACCTCTTGCGTAGCCCCACAGACCTGGGGGCTGCGGGCTTTCCTGCTGCCTTCAGCCTCGACACCATCCTTTCCCACTTGGCGCCGCGCCAGGCACAAAAATGGCTATACGGCTGGAGATGGGTCCCGCACCCAAGGTGCCAGCAGAGTAAACTAGGCCTTCTTCTAAAGCTCTTTGGGAACCGCTTGCATAGCCCCACAGACCTGGGGGCTGCGGGTTTCCTGCTGCCTTCAGCCTCGACACCACCCTTTCCGACTTGTGCCACGCCAGGCACAATAATGGCTATACGCCTGGAGATGGGTCCCCCGCCCAAAGAGCCAGCAGGGAAAACTAGGCCTTGTTCTAAAGCTCTTTTGGAAACGCTTGCGTAGCACCAGAGACCTGGGGGCTGCGGGCTTTCCTGCTGCCTTCAGCCTCGACACCACCCTTTCCCACTTGGCACCGCGCCAGGCACAAAAATGGCCATATGGCTGGAGATGCGTCCCCCGCCCAAGGAGCCAGCAGGGAAAACAATGCCTTCTTCTAAAGCTCTTTGGGAACCGCTTGCGTAGCCCCACAGACCTGGGGGCTGCGGGCTTTCCTGCTGCCTTCAGCCTCCACACCACTCTTTCCCACTTGGTGCCACGACAGGCACAAAAACAGCCATACGGCTGGAGATGTGTCCCCCGCTCAAAGAGCCAGCAGGGAAAACTATGCCTTGTTCTAAAGCTCTTTGGGAACCGCTTGCGTAGCACCCACAGACCTGGGGGCTGCGGGCTTTCCTGCTGCCTTCAGCCTCGACACCACCCTTTCCCACTTGGCGCCACGCCAGGCACAAAAATGGCCATACGGCTGGAGATGTGTCCCCCGCTCAAAGACCCAGCAGGGAAAACTAGGCCTTGTTCTAAAGCTCTTTGGGAACCGCTTGCGTAGCACCCACAGTCCTGGGGGCTGCGGGCTTTTCTACTGCCTTCAGCCTCCACACCACCCTTTCCCACTTGGCGCCACGCCAGGTATAAAAATGGCCATACGGATGGAGATGGGTCACCTGCCCAAGGAGCCAGCAGGGAAAACCAGGCTTTGTTCTAAAGCCCTTTGGGAACCTCTTGCGTAGCCCCACAGACCTGGGGGCTGCGGGCTTTCCTGCTGCCTTCAGCCTCCACACCACCCTTTCCCACTTGGCGCCGCGCCAGGCACAAAAATGGCTATACGGCTGGAGATGGGTCCCGCACCCAAGGTGCCAGCAGAGTAAACTAGGCCTTCTTCTAAAGCTCTTTGGGAACCGCTTGCATAGCCCCACAGACCTGGGGGCTGCGGGTTTCCTGCTGCCTTCAGCCTCGACACCACCCTTTCCGACTTGTGCCACGCCAGGCACAATAATGGCTATACGCCTGGAGATGGGTCCCCCGCCCAAAGAGCCAGCAGGGAAAACTAGGCCTTGTTCTAAAGCTCTTTTGGAAACGCTTGCGTAGCCCCAGAGACCTGGGGGCTGCGGGCTTTCCTGCTGCCTTTAGCCTCGACACCACCCTTTCCCACTTGGCGCCGCGCCAGGCACAAAAATGGCCATATGGCTGGAGATGCGTCCCCCGCCCAAGGAACCAGCAGGGAAAACTATGCCTTGTTCTAAAGCTCTTAGGGAACCGCTTGCGTAGCCCCACAGACATGGGGCTGCGACCTTTCCTGCTGCCTTCAGCCTCCACACCACCCTTTCCCACTTGGTGCCACGCCAGGCACAAAAACAGCCATACGGCTGGAGATGCGTCCCACGCCGAAAGAGCCAGCAGGGAAAACTATGCCTTGTTCTAAAGCTCTTTGGGAACCGCTTGCATAGCCCCACACACCTGGGGGCTGCGGGCTTTCTTGCTGCCTTCAGCCTCCACACCACCCTTTCCCACTTGGCGCCGCACCAGGCACAAAAATGGCCATACGGCTGGAGATGGGTCCCCCACCCAAGGAACCAGCAGGGAAAAATATGCCTTGTTCTAAAGCTCTTTGGGAACCGCTTGCGTAGCCCCACAGACCTGGGGGCTGCGGGCTTTCCTGCTGCCTTCAGCCTCCACACCACTCTTTCCCACTTGGTGCCACGACAGACACAAAAACAGCCATACGGCTGGAGATGTGTCCTCCGCTCAAAGAGCCAGCAGGGAAAACTATGCCTTGTTCTAAAGCTCTTTGGGAACCGCTTGCGTAGCACCCACAGACCTGTGGGCTGCGGGCTTTCCTGCTGCCTTCAGCCTCGACACCACCCTTTCCCACTTGGCGCCACGCCAGGCACAAAAATGGCCATACGGCTGGAGATGTGTCCCCCGCTCAAAGACCCAGCAGGGAAAACTAGGCCTTGTTCTAAACCTCTTTGGGAACCGCTTGCGTAGCACCCACAGACCTGGGGGCTGCGGGCTTTTCTACTGCCTTCAGCCTCCACACCACCCTTTCCCTCTTGGCGCCACGCCAGGTATAAAAATGGCCATACGGATGGAGATGGGTCACCTGCCCAAGGAGCCAGCAGGGAGAACCAGGCTTTGTTCTAAAGCTCTTTGGGAACCTCTTGCGTAGACCCACAGACCTGGGGGCAGCGGGCTTTCCTGCTGCCTTCAGCCTCCACACCACCCTTTCCCACTTGGCGCCGCGCCAGGCACAAAAATGGCTATACGGCTGGAGATGGGTCCCGCACCCAAGGTGCCAGCAGAGTAAACTAGGCCTTCTTCTAAAGCTCTTTGGGAACCGCTTGCATAGCCCCACAGACCTGGGGGCTGCGGGTTTCCTGCTGCCTTCAGCCTCGACACCACCCTTTCCGACTTGTGCCACGCCAGGCACAATAATGGCTATACGCCTGGAGATGGGTCCCCCGCCCAAAGAGCCAGCAGGGAAAACTAGGCCTTGTTCTAAAGCTCTTTTGGAACCGCTTGCGTAGCGCCACAGACCTGGGGGCTGCAGGCTTTCCTGCTGCCTTCAGCCTCGACACCACCCTTTCCCACTTGGCGCCGCGCCAGGCACAAAAATGGCCATATGGCTGGAGATGCGTCCCCCGCTCAAAGACCCAGCAGGGAAAACAATGCCTTCTTCTAAAGCTCTTTGGGAACCGCTTGCGTAGCACCCACAGACCTGGGGGCTGCAGGCTTTCCTGCTGCCTTCAGCCTCAATACTACGCTTTCCCACTAGGTGTCGCTCCAGGCACAAAAATGGCCATACGGCTGAAGATGGGTCCCCGTCCCAAGGAACCAGCAGGGAAAACTATGCCTTGTTCTAAAGCTCTTTGGGAACCGCTTGCGTAGCCCCACAGACCAGGGGCTGCGACCTTTCCTGCTGCCTTCAGCCTCCACACCACTCTTTCCCGCTTGGTGCCACGCCTGGCACAAAAACAGCCATACGGCTGGAGATGCGTCCCACACCGAAAGAGCCAGCAGGGAAAACTATGCCGTGTTCTAAAGCCCTTTGGGAACCGCTTGCGTAGCCCCACACACCTGGGGGCTGCGGGCTTTCCTGCTGCCTTCAGCCTCGACACCACCCTTTCCCACTTGGCGCCGCACCAGGCACAAAAATGGCCATACGGCTGGAGATGGGTCCCCCGCCCAAAGAGCCAGCAGGGAAAACTAGGCCTTGTTCTAAAGCTCTTTGGGAACCGCTTGCGTAGCGCCACAGACCTGGGGGCTGCGGGCTTTCCTGCTGCCTTCAGCCTCAAAAACACCCTTTCCCACTTGGCGCCACGCCAGGCACAAATATGGCCATACGGCTGGAGATGTGTCCCCCGCTCAAAGACCCAGCAGGGAAACCTAGGCCTTGTTCTAAAGCTCTTTGGGAACCGCTTGCGTCGCACCCACAGACCTGGGGGCTGCGGGCTTTTCTACTGCCTTCAGCCTCCACACCACCCTTTCCCACTTGGCGCCACGCCAGGTATAAAAATGGCCATACGGCTGGAGATGTGTCCCCTGCCCAAAGACCCAGCAGGGAAAACTAGGCCTTGTTCTAAAGCTCTTTGGGAACCGCTTGCGTAGCACCCACAGACCTCGGGGCTGCAAGCTTTCCTGTTGCCTTCAGCCTCCACACCACCCTTTCCCAGTTGGAGCCGCGCCAGGCACAAAAATGGCTATACGGCTGGAGATGGGTCCCCCACCCAAGGAGCCAGCAGAGTAAACCAGGCCTTGTTCTAAAGCTCTTTGGGAACCGCTTGCATAGCCCCACAGACTTGGGGGCTGCGGGCTTTCCTACTGCCTTCAGCCTCCACACCACCCTTTCCCACTTGGTGCCATGCCAGGCACAAAAACAGCCATACGGCTGGAGATGGGTCCCCCGCCAAAGGAGCTAGAAGGGAAAACTATGCCGTGTTCTAAAGCTCTTTGAGAAACGCTTGCGTAGCCCCACAGACCTGGGGGCTGCGGGCTTTCCTGCTGCCTTCAGCCTCGACACCACCCTTTCCCACTTGGCGCCGCGCCAGGCACATAAATGGCCATATGACTGGAGATGGGTCGCCCGCACAAGGAGCCAGCAGGGAAAAATATGCCTTCTTCTAAAGCTCTTTGGGAACCGCTTGCATAGCCCCACAGACCCGGTGGGCTGCGGGCTTTCCTGCTGCCTTCAGCCTCGACACCACCCTTTCCCACTTGGTGCCACGCCAGGCACAAAAACAGCCATACGGCTGGAGATACGTCCCACGCCGAAAGAGCCAGCAGGGAAAACTATGCCTTGTTCTAAAGCTCTTTGGGAACCGCTTGCGTAGCCCCACAGACCTCGGGGCTGCAAGCTTTCCTGCTGCCTTCAGCCTCAAAAACACCCTTTCCCACTTGGCGCCGCGCCAGGCACAAAAATGACCATACGGATGGAGATTTGTCCCACGCCCAAGGAGCCAGCAGGGAAAACCAGGCCTTGTTCTAAAGCTCTTTGGGAACCTCTTGCGTAGCCCCACAGACCTGGGGGCTGCGGGCTTTCCTGCTGCCTTCAGCCTCCACACCACCCTTTCCCACTTGGCGCCGCGCCAGGCACAAAAATGGCTATACGGCTGGAGATGGGTCCCCCACCCAAGGTGCCAGCAGAGTAAACTAGGCCTTGTTCTAAAGCTCTTTGGGAACCGCTTGCATAGCCCCACAGACTTGGGGGCTGCGGGCTTTCCTGCTGACTTCAGCCTCGACACCACCCTTTCCCACTTGTGCCACGCCAGGCACAAAAATGGCCATATGGCTGGAGATGCGTCCCCCGCCCAAGGAGCCAGCAGGGAAAACAATGCCTTCTTCTAAAGCTCTTTGGGAACCGCTTGCGTAGCACCCACAGACCTGGGGGTGCAGGTTTCCTGCTGCCTTCAGCCTCAATACTACGCTTTCCCACTAGGTGTCGCTCCAGGCACAAAAATGGCCATACGGCTGAAGATGGGTCGCCCGTCCAAGGAACCAGCAGGGAAAACTGTGCCTTGTTCTAAAGCTCTTAGGGAACCGCTGGCGTAGCCCCACAGACCTGGGGCTGCGACCTTTCCTGCTGCCTTCAGCCTCCACACCACCCTTTCCCACTTGGCGTCGCGCCAGGCACAAAAATGGCTATACGGCTGGAGAAGGGTCCCCTGCCCAAGGAGCCAGCAGGGAAAACTAGGCCTTGTTCTAAAGCTTTTTGGGAACCGCTTGCGTAGCCCCACAGACCTGGGGGCTGCAGGCTTTTCTGCAGCCTTCAGCCTCAAAACCACCCTTTCCCACTTGGCGCCACGCCAGGCACAAAAATGGCCATACGGCTGGAGATGGGTCCAACGCCCAAAGAGCCAGCAGGGAAAACTAGGCCTTGTTCTGAAGCTATTTGGGAACCTCTTGCGTAGCCCCACAGACCTTGGGGCTGCGGGCTTTCCTGGTGCCTTCAGCCTCCACACCACTCTTTCCCACTTGGTGCCACGCCAGGCACAAAAACAGCCATACGGCTGGAGATGTGTCCCCCGCTCAAAGACCCATCAGGGAAAACTAGGCCTTGTTCTAAAGCTCTTTGGATCCGCTTGCGTAGAACCCACAGACCTGGGGGCTGCAGGCTTTCCTGCTGCCTTCAGCCTCAATACTACGCTTTCCCACTAGGTGTCCCTCCAGGCACAATAATGGCCATGCCGCTGGAGATGGGTCCCCCGCCCAAGGAGCCAGCAGGGAAAACTAGGCCTTGTTCTAAATCTCTTTGGGAACCGCTTGCATAGCCCCACAGACCTGGGGGCTGTGGGCTTTCCTGATGCCTTCAGCCTCGACACCACCCTTTCCCACTTGGTGCCACGCCAGGCACAAAAACAGCCATACGGCTGGAGATGGGTCCCCCGCCCAAAGAGCCAGCAGGGAAAACTATGCCTTGTTCTAAAGCCCTTTGGGAACCGCTTGCGTAGCCCCACACACCTGGGGGCTGTGGGCTTTCCTGCTGCCTTCAGCCTCGACACCACCCTTTCCCACTTGGCGCCGCACCAGGCACAAAAATGGCCATACGGCTGGAGATGGGTCCCCCACCCAAGGAGCCAGCAGGGAAAACAATGCCTTGTTCTAAAGCTCTTTGGGAACCGCTTGCGTAGCCCCACAGACCTGGGGCTGCGCTCTTTCCTGCTGCCTTCAGCCTCCACATCACTCTTTCCCACTTGGTGCCACGCCAGGCACAAAAACAGCCATACGGCTGGAGATGTGTCCCACACCGAAAGAGCCAGCAGCGAAAACTAGGACTTGTTCTAAAGCACTTTGGGAACCGCTTGCGTAGCCCCACAGACCTGGGGGCTGTGGGCTTTCCTGCTGCCTTCAGCCTCGACACCACCCTTTCCCACTTGGCGCCGCACCAGGCACAAAAATGGCCATACGGCTGGAGATGGGTCCCCCACCCAAGGAGCCAGCAGGGAAAACAATGCCTTGTTCTAAAGCTCTGTGGGAACCGCTTGCGTAGCCCCACAGACCTGGGGCTGCGCTCTTTCCTGCTGCCTTCAGCCTCCACACCACTCTTTCCCACTTGGTGCCACGCCAGGCACAAAAACAGCCATACGGCTGGAGATGTGTCCCACACCGAAAGAGCCAGCAGCGAAAACTAGGACTTGTTCTAAAGCACTTTGGGAACCGCTTGCGTAGCCCCACAGACCTGGGGGCTGCGGGCTTTCCTGCTGCCTTCAGCCTCAATACTACGCTTTCCCACTAGGTGTCGCTCCAGGCACAATAATGGCCAGGCGGCTGGAGATGGGTCCCCCGCCCAAAGAGCCAGCAGGGGAAAATTGGCCTTGTTCTAAAGCTCTTTGGGAACCGCTTGCGTAGCCCCACAGACCTTGGGGCTGCGGGCTTTCCTGCTGCCTTCAGCCTCGACACCACCCTTTCCCACTTGGCGCCACGCCAGGCACAAATATGGCCATACGGCTGGAGATGTGTCCCCCGCTCAAAGAGCCAGCAGGGAAAACTATGCCTTGTTCTAAAGCTCTTTGGGAACCGCTTGCGTAGCACCCACAGACCTGGGGGCTGCGGGCTTTTCTACTGCCTTCAGCCTCCACACCACCCTTTCCCACTTGGCGCCACGCCAGGTATAAAAATGGCCATACGGCTGGAGATGTGTCCCCTGCCCAAAGACCCAGCAGGGAAAACTAGGCCTTGTTCTAAAGCTCTTTGGGAACCGCTTGCGTAGCACCCACAGACCTCGGGGCTGCAAGCTTTCCTGCTGCCTTCAGCCTCGACACCACCCTTTCCCACTTGGCGCCGCGCCGGGCACAAAAATTGCCATACAGATGGAGATTTGTCCCATGCCCAAGGAGCCAGCAGGGAAAACCAGGCCTTGTTCTAAAGCTCTTTGGGAACCGCTGGCGTAGCCCCACAGACCTGTGGGCTGCGGGCTTTCCTGCTGCCTTCAGCCTCCACACCACCATTTCCCACTTGGCGCCGCGGCAGGCACAAAAATGGCTATACGGCTGGAGATGGGTCCCCCACCCAAGGAGCCAGCAGGGAAAACCAGGCCTTGTTTAAAAGCTCTTTGGGAACCGCTTGCATAACCCCACAGACTTGGGGGCTGCGGGCTTTCCTGCTGCTTTCAGCCTCGACACCACCCTTTCCCACTTGTGCCACGCCAGGCACAAAAGCGGCTATACGGCTGGAGATGGGTCCCCCACCCAAGGAGCCAGCAGGGAAAACTATGCCTTGTTCTAAAGCTCTTTGGGAACCACTTGCGTAGCCCCACAGACCTGGGGGCTGCGGGCTTTCCTGCTGCCTTCAGCCTCGACACCACCCTTTCCCACTTGGCGCCGCGCCAGGCACAAAAATTGCCATATGGCTGGAAATGGGTCGCCCGCACAAGGAGCCAGCAGGGAAAACAATGCCTTCTTCTAAAGCTCTTTGGGAACCGCTTGCGTAGCACCCACAGACCTTGGGGCTGCGGGCTTTCCTGCTGCCTTTAGCCTCGACACCACCCTTTCCCACTTGGTGTCGCGCCAGGCACAAAAATGGCCATATGGCTGGAGATGGGTCGCCCGCCCAAGGAGCCAGCAGGGAAAACAATGCCTTCTTCTAAAGCTCTTTGGGAACCGCTTGCGTAGCCCCACAGACCTGGGGGCTGCGGGCTTTCCTGCTGCCTTCAGCCTCGACACCACCCTTTCCCACTTGGTGCCACGCCAGGCACAAAAACAGCCATATGGTTGGAGATGGGTCCCCCGCCCAAAGAGCCAGCAGGGAAATCTATGCCTTGTTCTAAAGCTCTTTTGGAAACGCTTGCGTAGCCCCAGAGACCTGGGGGCTGCGGGCTTTCCTGCTGCCTTCAGCCTCGACACCACCCTTTCCCACTTGGCGCCACGCCAGGCACAAAAATGGCCATATGGCTGGAGATGCGTCCCCCGCCCAAGGAACCAGCAGGGAAAACTATGCCTTGTTCTAAAGCTCTTAGGGAACCGCTTGCGTAGCCCCACAGACATGGGGCTGCGACCTTTCCTGCTGCCTTCAGCCTCCACACCACCCTTTCCCACTTGGTGCCACGCCAGGCACAAAAACAGCCATACGGCTGGAGATGCGTCCCACGCTGAAAGAGCCAGCAGGGAAAACTATGCCTTGTTCTAAAGCTCTTTGGGAACCGCTTGCATAGCCCCACACACCTGGGGGCTGCGGGCTTTCTTGCTGCCTTCAGCCTCCACACCACCCTTTCCCACTTGGCGCCGCGCCAGGCACAAAAATGGCCATACGGCTGGAGATGGGTCCCCCACCCAAGGAACCAGCAGGGAAAACCAGGCTTTGTTCTAAAGCTCTTTGGGAACCTCTTGCGTAGACCCACAGACCTGGGGGCAGCGGGCTTTCCTGCTGCCTTCAGCCTCCACACCACCCTTTCCCACTTGGCGCCGCGCCAGGCACAAAAATGGCTATACGGCTGGAGATGGGTCCCGCAACCAAGGTGCCAGCAGAGTAAACTAGGCCTTCTTCTAAAGCTCTTTGGGAACCGCTTGCATAGCCCCACAGACCTGGGGGCTGCGGGTTTCCTGCTGCCTTCAGCCTCGACACCACCCTTTCCGACTTGTGCCACGCCAGGCACAATAATGGCTATACGCCTGGAGATGGGTCCCCCGCCCAAAGAGCCAGCAGGGAAAACTAGGCCTTGTTCTAAAGCTCTTTTGGAAACGCTTGCGTAGCACCAGAGACCTGGGGGCTGCGGGCTTTCCTGCTGCCTTCAGCCTCGACACCACCCTTTCCCACTTGGCACCGCGCCAGGCACAAAAATGGCCATATGGCTGGAGATGCGTCCCCCGCCCAAGGAGCCAGCAGGGAAAACAATGCCTTCTTCTAAAGCTCTTTGGGAACCGCTTGCGTAGCCCCACAGACCTGGGGGCTGCGGGCTTTCCTGCTGCCTTCAGCCTCCACACCACTCTTTCCCACTTGGTGCCACGACAGGCACAAAAACAGCCATAAGGCTGGAGATGTGTCCCCCGCTCAAAGAGCCAGCAGGGAAAACTATGCCTTGTTCTAAAGCTCTTTGGGAACCGCTTGCGTAGCACCCACAGACCTGGGGGCTGCGGGCTTTCCTGCTGCCTTCAGCCTCGACACCACCCTTTCCCACTTGGCGCCACGCCAGGCACAAAAATGGCCATACGGCTGGAGATGTGTCCCCCGCTCAAAGACCCAGCAGGGAAAACTAGGCCTTGTTCTAAAGCTCTTTGGGAACCGCTTGCGTAGCACCCACAGACCTGGGGGCTGCGGGCTTTTCTACTGCCTTCAGCCTCCACACCACCCTTTCCCACTTGGCGCCACGCCAGGTATAAAAATGGCCATACGGATGGAGATGGGTCACCTGCCCAAGGAGCCAGCAGGGAAAACCAGGCTTTGTTCTAAAGCTCTTTGGGAACCTCTTGCGTAGCCCCACAGACCTGGGGGCTGCGGGCTTTCCTGCTGCCTTCAGCCTCGACACCACCCTTTCCCACTTGGCGCCGCGCCAGGCACAAAAATGGCTATACGGCTGGAGATGGGTCCCGCACCCAAGGTGCCAGCAGAGTAAACTAGGCCTTCTTCTAAAGCTCTTTGGGAACCGCTTGCATAGCCCCACAGACCTGGGGGCTGCGGGTTTCCTGCTGCCTTCAGCCTCGACACCACCCTTTCCGACTTGTGCCACGCCAGGCACAATAATGGCTATACGCCTGGAGATGGGTCCCCCGCCCAAAGAGCCAGCAGGGAAAACTAGGCCTTGTTCTAAAGCTCTTTTGGAAACGCTTGCGTAGCACCAGAGACCTGGGGGCTGCGGGCTTTCCTGCTGCCTTCAGCCTCGACACCACCCTTTCCCACTTGGCACCGCGCCAGGCACAAAAATGGCCATATGGCTGGAGATGCGTCCCCCGCCCAAGGAGCCAGCAGGGAAAACAATGCCTTCTTCTAAAGCTCTTTGGGAACCGCTTGCGTAGCCCCACAGACCTGGGGGCTGCGGGCTTTCCTGCTGCCTTCAGCCTCCACACCACTCTTTCCCACTTGGTGCCACGACAGGCACAAAAACAGCCATACGGCTGGAGATGTGTCCCCCGCTCAAAGAGCCAGCAGGGAAAACTATGCCTTGTTCTAAAGCTCTTTGGGAACCGCTTGCGTAGCACCCACAGACCTGGGGGCTGCGGGCTTTCCTGCTGCCTTCTGCCTCGACACCACCCTTTCCCACTTGGCGCCACGCCAGGCACAAAAATGGCCATACGGCTGGAGATGTGTCCCCCGCTCAAAGACCCAGCAGGGAAAACTAGGCCTTGTTCTAAACCTCTTTGGGAACCGCTTGCGTAGCACCCACAGACCTGGGGGCTGCGGGCTTTTCTACTGCCTTCAGCCTCCACACCACCCTTTCCCACTTGGCGCCACGCCAGGTATAAAAATGGCCATACGGATGGAGATGGGTCACCTGCCCAAGGAGCCAGCAGGGAAAACCAGGCTTTGTTCTAAAGCTCTTTGGGAACCTCTTGCGTAGCCCCACAGACCTGGGGGCTGCGGGCTTTCCTGCTGCCTTCAGCCTCCACACCACCCTTTCCCACTTGGCGCCGCGCCAGGCACAAAAATGGCTATACGGCTGGAGATGGGTCCCGCACCCAAGGTGCCAGCAGAGTAAACTAGGCCTTCTTCTAAAGCTCTTTGGGAACCGCTTGCATAGCCCCACAGACCTGGGGGCTGCGGGTTTCCTGCTGCCTTCAGCCTCGACACCACCCTTTCCGACTTGTGCCACGCCAGGCACAATAATGGCTATACGCCTGGAGATGGGTCCCCCGCCCAAAGAGCCAGCAGGGAAAACTAGGCCTTGTTCTAAAGCTCTTTTGGAAACGCTTGCGTAGCCCCAGAGACCTGGGGGCTGCGGGCTTTCCTGCTGCCTTTAGCCTCGACACCACCCTTTCCCACTTGGCGCCGCGCCAGGCACAAAAATGGCCATATGGCTGGAGATGCGTCCCCCGCCCAAGGAACCAGCAGGGAAAACTATGCCTTGTTCTAAAGCTCTTAGGGAACCGCTTGAGTAGCCCCACAGACATGGGGCTGCGACCTTTCCTGCTGCCTTCAGCCTCCACACCACCCTTTCCCACTTGGTGCCACGCCAGGCACAAAAACAGCCATACGGCTGGAGATGCGTCCCACGCCGAAAGAGCCAGCAGGGAAAACTATGCCTTGTTCTAAAGCTCTTTGGGAACCGCTTGCATAGCCCCACACACCTGGGGGCTGCGGGCTTTCTTGCTGCCTTCAGCCTCCACACCACCCTTTCCCACTTGGCGCCGCACCAGGCACAAAAATGGCCATACGGCTGGAGATGGGTCCCCCACCCAAGGAACCAGCAGGGAAAAATATGCCTTGTTCTAAAGCTCTTTGGGAACCGCTTGCGTAGCCCCACAGACCTGGGGGCTGCGGGCTTTCCTGCTGCCTTCAGCCTCCACACCACTCTTTCCCACTTGGTGCCACGACAGACACAAAAACAGCCATACGGCTGGAGATGTGTCCTCCGCTCAAAGAGCCAGCAGGGAAAACTATGCCTTGTTCTAAAGCTCTTTGGGAACCGCTTGCGTAGCACCCACAGACCTGTGGGCTGCGGGCTTTCCTGCTGCCTTCAGCCTCGACACCACCCTTTCCCACTTGGCGCCACGCCAGGCACAAAAATGGCCATACGGCTGGAGATGTGTCCCCCGCTCAAAGACCCAGCAGGGAAAACTAGGCCTTGTTCTAAAGCTCTTTGGGAACCGCTTGCGTAGCACCCACAGACCTGGGGGCTGCGGGCTTTTCTACTGCCTTCAGCCTGCACACCACCCTTTCCCTCTTGGCGCCACGCCAGGTATAAAAATGGCCATACGGATGGAGATGGGTCACCTGCCCAAGGAGCCAGCAGGGAAAACCAGGCTTTGTTCTAAAGCTCTTTGGGAACCTCTTGCGTAGACCCACAGACCTGGGGGCAGCGGGCTTTCCTGCTGCCTTCAGCCTCCACACCACCCTTTCCCACTTGGCGCCGCGCCAGGCACAAAAATGGCTATACGGCTGGAGATGGGTCCCGCACCCAAGGTGCCAGCAGAGTAAACTAGGCCTTCTTCTAAAGCTCTTTGGGAACCGCTTGCATAGCCCCACAGACCTGGGGGCTGCGGGTTTCCTGCTGCCTTCAGCCTCGACACCACCCTTTCCGACTTGTGCCACGCCAGGCACAATAATGGCTATACGCCTGGAGATGGGTCCCCGCCCAAAGAGCCAGCAGGGAAAACTAGGCCTTGTTCTAAAGCTCTTTTGGAACCGCTTGCGTAGCACCCACAGACCTGGGGGCTGCGGGCTTTTCTACTGCCTTCAGCCTCCACACCACCCTTTCCCACTTGGCGCCACGCCAGGCACAAAAACAGCCATACGGCTGGAGATGCGTCCCACGCCGAAAGAGCCAGCAGGGAAAACTATGCCTTGTCCTAAAGTTCTTTGGGAACTGCTTGCGTAGCCCCACACGCCTGGGGGCTGCGGGCTTTCCTGCTGCCTTCAGCCTACACACCACCCTTTCCCACTTGGCGCCGCACCAGGCACAAAAATGGCCATACGGCTGGAGATGGGTCCCCCACCCAAGGAACCAGCAGGGAAAAATATGCCTTGTTCTAAAGCTCTGTGGGAACCGCTTGCGTAGCCCCACAGACCTGGGGGCTGCAGGCTTTCCTGCTGCCTTCAGCCTCGACACCACCCTTTCCCACTTGGCGCCGCGCCAGGCACAAAAATGGCCATATGGCTGGAGATGCGTCCCCCGCTCAAAGACCCAGCAGGGAAAACAATGCCTTCTTCTAAAGCTCTTTGGGAACCGCTTGCGTAGCACCCACAGACCTGGGGGCTGCAGGCTTTCCTGCTGCCTTCAGCCTCCATACTACGCTTTCCCACTAGGTGTCGCTCCAGGCACAAAAATGGCCATACGGCTGAAGATGGGTCCCCGTCCCAAGGAACCAGCAGGGAAAACTATGCCTTGTTCTAAAGCTCTTTGGGAACCGCTTGCGTAGCACCCACAGACCTCGGGGCTGCAAGCTTTCCTGTTGCCTTCAGCCTCCACACCACCCTTTCCCAGTTGGAGCCGCGCCAGGCACAAAAGTGGCTATACGGCTGGAGATGGGTCCCCCACCCAAGGAGCCAGCAGAGTAAACCAGGCCTTGTTCTAAAGCTCTTTGGGAACCGCTTGCATAGCCCCACAGACTTGGGGGCTGCGGGCTTTCCTGCTGCCTTTAGCCTCGACACCACCCTTTCCCACTTGGCGCCGCGCCAGGCACAAAAATGGCCATATGGCTGGAGATGGGTCCCCCACCCAAGGAACCAACAGGGAAAAATATGCCTTGTTCTAAAGGTGTTTGGGAACCGCTTGCGTAGCCCCACAGACCTGGGGGCTGCGGGCTTTCCTACTGCCTTCAGCCTCCACACCACCCTTTCCCACTTGGTGCCATGCCAGGCACAAAAACAGCCATACGGCTGGAGATGGGTCCCCCGCCAAAGGAGCTAGAAGGGAAAACTATGCCGTGTTCTAAAGCTCTTTGAGAAACGCTTGCGTAGCCCCACAGACCTGGGGGCTGCGGGCTTTCCTGCTGCCTTCAGCCTCGACACCACCCTTTCCCACTTGGCGCCGCGCCAGGCACATAAATGGCCATATGACTGGAGATGGGTCGCCCGCACAAGAAGCCAGCAGGGAAAAAATGCCTTGTTCTAAAGCTCTTTGGGAACCGCTTGCGTAGCCCCACAGACCTGGGGGCTGCGGGCTTTCCTGCTGCCTTCAGCCTCCACACCACCCTTTCCCACTTGGCGTCGCGCCAGGCACAAAAATGGCCATATGACTGGAGATGGGTCCCCCGCACAAGGAACCAGCAGGGAAAAATATGCCTTCTTCTAAAGCTCTTTGGGAACCGCTTGCGTAGCCCCACAGACCCGGTGGGCTGCGGGCTTTCCTGCTGCCTTCTGCCTCGACACCACCCTTTCCCACTTGGTGCCACGCCAGGCACAAAAACAGCCATACGGCTGGACATACGTCCCACGCCGAAAGAGCCAGCAGGGAAAACTATGCCTTGTTCTAAAGCTCTTTGGGAACCGCTTGCGTAGCACCCACAGACCTGGGGGCTGCGGGCTTTTCTACTGCCTTCAGCCTGCACACCACCCTTTCCCTCTTGGCGCCACGCCAGGTATAAAAATGGCCATACGGATGGAGATGGGTCACCTGCCCAAGGAGCCAGCAGGGAAAACCAGGCTTTGTTCTAAAGCTCTTTGGGAACCTCTTGCGTAGACCCACAGACCTGGGGGCAGCGGGCTTTCCTGCTGCCTTCAGCCTCCACACCACCCTTTCCCACTTGGCGCCGCGCCAGGCACAAAAATGGCTATACGGCTGGAGATGGGTCCCGCACCCAAGGTGCCAGCAGAGTAAACTAGGCCTTCTTCTAAAGCTCTTTGGGAACCGCTTGCATAGCCCCACAGACCTGGGGGCTGCGGGTTTCCTGCTGCCTTCAGCCTCGACACCACCCTTTCCGACTTGTGCCACGCCAGGCACAATAATGGCTATACGCCTGGAGATGGGTCCCCGCCCAAAGAGCCAGCAGGGAAAACTAGGCCTTGTTCTAAAGCTCTTTTGGAACCGCTTGCGTAGCACCCACAGACCTGGGGGCTGCGGGCTTTTCTACTGCCTTCAGCCTCCACACCACCCTTTCCCACTTGGCGCCACGCCAGGCACAAAAACAGCCATACGGCTGGAGATGCGTCCCACGCCGAAAGAGCCAGCAGGGAAAACTATGCCTTGTCCTAAAGTTCTTTGGGAACTGCTTGCGTAGCCCCACACGCCTGGGGGCTGCGGGCTTTCCTGCTGCCTTCAGCCTACACACCACCCTTTCCCACTTGGCGCCGCACCAGGCACAAAAATGGCCATACGGCTGGAGATGGGTCCCCCACCCAAGGAACCAGCAGGGAAAAATATGCCTTGTTCTAAAGCTCTGTGGGAACCGCTTGCGTAGCCCCACAGACCTGGGGGCTGCAGGCTTTCCTGCTGCCTTCAGCCTCGACACCACCCTTTCCCACTTGGCGCCGCGCCAGGCACAAAAATGGCCATATGGCTGGAGATGCGTCCCCCGCTCAAAGACCCAGCAGGGAAAACAATGCCTTCTTCTAAAGCTCTTTGGGAACCGCTTGCGTAGCACCCACAGACCTGGGGGCTGCAGGCTTTCCTGCTGCCTTCAGCCTCCATACTACGCTTTCCCACTAGGTGTCGCTCCAGGCACAAAAATGGCCATACGGCTGAAGATGGGTCCCCGTCCCAAGGAACCAGCAGGGAAAACTATGCCTTGTTCTAAAGCTCTTTGGGAACCGCTTGCGTAGCACCCACAGACCTCGGGGCTGCAAGCTTTCCTGTTGCCTTCAGCCTCCACACCACCCTTTCCCAGTTGGAGCCGCGCCAGGCACAAAAGTGGCTATACGGCTGGAGATGGGTCCCCCACCCAAGGAGCCAGCAGAGTAAACCAGGCCTTGTTCTAAAGCTCTTTGGGAACCGCTTGCATAGCCCCACAGACTTGGGGGCTGCGGGCTTTCCTGCTGCCTTTAGCCTCGACACCACCCTTTCCCACTTGGCGCCGCGCCAGGCACAAAAATGGCCATATGGCTGGAGATGGGTCCCCCACCCAAGGAACCAACAGGGAAAAATATGCCTTGTTCTAAAGCTGTTTGGGAACCGCTTGCGTAGCCCCACAGACCTGGGGGCTGCGGGCTTTCCTACTGCCTTCAGCCTCCACACCACCCTTTCCCACTTGGTGCCATGCCAGGCACAAAAACAGCCATACGGCTGGAGATGGGTCCCCCGCCAAAGGAGCTAGAAGGGAAAACTATGCCGTGTTCTAAAGCTCTTTGAGAAACGCTTGCGTAGCCCCACAGACCTGGGGGCTGCGGGCTTTCCTGCTGCCTTCAGCCTCGACACCACCCTTTCCCACTTGGCGCCGCGCCAGGCACATAAATGGCCATATGACTGGAGATGGGTCGCCCGCACAAGAAGCCAGCAGGGAAAAAATGCCTTGTTCTAAAGCTCTTTGGGAACCGCTTGCGTAGCCCCACAGACCTGGGGGCTGCGGGCTTTCCTGCTGCCTTCAGCCTCCACACCACCCTTTCCCACTTGGCGCCGCGCCAGGCACAAAAATGGCTATACGGCTGGAGATGGGTCCCCCACCCAAGGTGCCAGCAGAGTAAACTAGGCCTTGTTCTAAAGCTCTTTGGGAACCGCTTGCGTAGCCCCACAGACCTCGGGGCTGCAAGCTTTCCTGCTGCCTTCAGCCTCAAAAACACCCTTTCCCACTTGGCGCCGCGCCAGGCACAAAAATGACCATACGGATGGAGATTTGTCCCACGCCCAAGGAGCCAGCAGGGAAAACCAGGCCTTGTTCTAAAGCTCTTTGAGAACCTCTTGCGTAGCCCCACAGACCTGGGGGCTGCGGGCTTTCCTGCTGCCTTCAGCCTCCACACCACCCTTTCCCACTTGGCGCCGCGCCAGGCACAAAAATGGCTATACGGCTGGAGATGGGTCCCCCACCCAAGGTGCCAGCAGAGTAAACTAGGCCTTGTTCTAAAGCTCTTTGGGAACCGCTTGCATAGCCCCACAGACTTGGGGGCTGCGGGCTTTCCTGCTGACTTCAGCCTCGACACCACCCTTTCCCACTTGTGCCACGCCAGGCACAAAAATGGCCATATGGCTGGAGATGCGTCCCCCGCCCAAGGAGCCAGCAGGGAAAACAATGCCTTCTTCTAAAGCTCTTTGGGAACCGCTTGCGTAGCACCCACAGACCTGGGGGTGCAGGCTTTCCTGCTGCCTTCAGCCTCAATACTACGCTTTCCCACTAGGTGTCGCTCCAGGCACAATAATGGCCATACGGCTGAAGATGGGTCGCCCGTCCAAGGAACCAGCAGGGAAAACTGTGCCTTGTTCTAAAGCTCTTAGGGAACCGCTGGCGTAGCCCCACAGACCTGGGGCTGCGACCTTTCCTGCTGCCTTCAGCCTCCACACCACCCTTTCCCACTTGGTGCCACGCCAGGCACAAAAACAGCCATAAAGACGGAGATGCGTCCCACGCCGAAAGAGCCAGCAGGGAAAACTATGCCTTGTTCTAAAGCTCTTTGGGAACCGCTTGCATAGCCCCACACACCTGGGGGCTGCGGGCTTTCCTGCTGCCTTCAGCCTCCACACCACCCTTTCCCACTTGGCGCCGCACCAGGCACAAAAATGGCCATACGGCTGGAGATGGGTCCCCCACCAAAGGAACCAGCAGGGAAAACTATGCCTTGTTCTAAAGCTCTTTGGGAACCGCTTGCATAGCCCCACACACCTGGGGGCTGCAGGCTTTCCTGCTGTCTTCAGCCTTAATACTACGCTTTCCAACTAGGTGTCGCTCCAGGCACAATAATGGCCATGCGGCTGGAGATGGGTCCCCCGCCCAAAGAGCCAGCAGGGAAAACTATGCCTTCTTCTAAAGCTCTTTGGGAACCGCTTGCGTAGCCCCACAGACCTGGGGGCTGCGGGCTTTCCTGCTGCCTTCAGCCTCCACACCACCCTTTCCCACTTGGCGTCGCGCCAGGCACAAAAATGGCTATACGGCTGGAGAAGGGTCCCCTGCCCAAGGAGCCAGCAGGGAAAACTAGGCCTTGTTCTAAAGCTTTTTGGGAACCGCTTGCGTAGCCCCACAGACCTGGGGGCTGCAGGCTTTTCTGCAGCCTTCAGCCTCAAAACCACCCTTTCCCACTTGGCGCCACGCCAGGCACAAAAATGGCCATACGGCTGGAGATGGGTCCAACGCCCAAAGAGCCAGCAGGGAAAACTAGGCCTTGTTCTGAAGCTATTTGGGAACCTCTTGCGTAGCCCCACAGACCTTGGGGCTGCGGGCTTTCCTGGTGCCTTCAGCCTCCACACCACTCTTTCCCACTTGGTGCCACGCCAGGCACAAAAACAGCCATACGGCTGGAGATGTGTCCCCCGCTCAAAGACCCATCAGGGAAAACTAGGCCTTGTTCTAAAGCTCTTTGGATCCGCTTGCGTAGAACCCACAGACCTGGGGGCTGCAGGCTTTCCTGCTGCCTTCAGCCTCAATACTACGCTTTCCCACTAGGTGTCCCTCCAGGCACAATAATGGCCATGCCGCTGGAGATGGGTCCCCCGCCCAAGGAGCCAGCAGGGAAAACTAGGCCTTGTTCTAAATCTCTTTGGGAACCGCTTGCATAGCCCCACAGACCTTGGGGCTGCGGGCTTTCCTGCTGCCTTTAGCCTCGACACCACCCTTTCCCACTTGGCATCGCGCCAGGCACAAAAATGGCTATACGGCTGGAGATGGGTCCCCCTCCCAAGGAGCCAGCAGGGGAAACTATGCCTTGTTCTAAAGCTCTTTAGGGAACCTCTTGCGTAGCCCCACAGACCTGGGGGCTGCGGGCTTTTCTGCTGCCTTCAGCCTCAATACTACGCTTTCCCACTAGGTGTCCCTCCAGGCACAAAAATGGCCATACGGCTGGAGATGGGTCCCCCGCCAAGGAACCAGCAGGAAAACTATGCCTTGTTCTAAAGCTCTTAGGGCAAAGCTTGCGTAGCCCCACAGACCAGGGGCTGCGACCTTTCCTGCTGCCTTCAGCCTCCACACCACTCTTTCCCGCTTGGTGCCACGCCAGGCACAAAAACAGCCATACGGCTGGAGATGCGTCCCACACCGAAAGAGCCAGCAGGGAAAACTATGCCTTGTTCTAAAGCTCTTTGGGAACCGCTTGCGTAGCCCCACAGACCTGGGGGCTGTGGGCTTTCCTGCTGCCTTCAGCCTCGACACCACCCTTTCCCACTTGGCGCCGCACCAGGCACAAAAATGGCCATACGGCTGGAGATGGGTCCCCCACCCAAGGAGCCAGCAGGGAAAACAATGCCTTGTTCTAAAGCTCTTTGGGAACCGCTTGCGTAGCCCCACAGACCTGGGGCTGGGCTCTTTCCTGCTGCCTTCAGCCTCCACACCACTCTTTCCCACTTGGTGCCACGCCAGGCACAAAAACAGCCATACGGCTGGAGATGTGTCCCACACCGAAAGAGCCAGCAGCGAAAACTAGGCCTTGTTCTAAAGCTCTTTGGGAACCGCTTGCGTAGCACCCACAGACCTGGGGGTTGCAGGCTTTCCTGCTGCCTTCAGCCTCAATACTACGCTTTCCCACTAGGTGTCGCTCCAGGCACAATAATGGCCATGCGGCTGGAGATGGGTCCCCCGCCCAAAGAGCCAGCAGGGGAAAATTGGCCTTGTTCTAAAGCTCTTTGGGAACCGCTTGCGTAGCCCCACAGACCTTGGGGCTGCGGTCTTTCCTGCTGCCTTCAGCCTCGACACCACCCTTTCCCACTTGGCGCCGCGCCAGGCACAAAAATGACCATACGGATGGAGATTTGTCCCACGCCCAAGGAGCCAGCAGGGAAAACCAGGCCTTGTTCTAAAGCTCTTTGGGAACCTCTTGCGTAGCCCCACAGACCTGGGGGCTGCGGGCTTTCCTGCTGCCTTCAGCCTCCACACCACCCTTTCCCACTTGGCGTCGCGCCAGGCACAAAAATGGCTATACGGCTGGAGATGGGTCCCCCACCCAAGGTGCCAGCAGAGTAAACTAGGCCTTGTTCTAAAGCTCTTTGGGAACCGCTTGCATAGCCCCACAGACTTGGGGGCTGCGGGCTTTCCTGCTGACTTCAGCCTCGACACCACCCTTTCCCACTTGTGCCATGCCAGGCACAAAAATGGCCATATGGCTGGAGATGCGTCCCCCGCCCAAGGAGCCAGCAGGGAAAACAATGCCTTCTTCTAAAGCTCTTTGGGAACCGCTTGCGTAGCACCCACAGACCTGGGGGTGCAGGCTTTCCTGCTGCCTTCAGCCTCAATACTACGCTTTCCCACTAGGTGTCGCTCCAGGCACAAAAATGGCCATACGGCTGAAGATGGGTCGCCTGTCCAAGGAACCAGCAGGGAAAACCAGGCCTTGTTCTAAAGCTCTTAGGGAACCGCTGGCATAGCCCCACAGACCTGGGGCTGCGACCTTTCCTGCTGCCTTCAGCCTCCACACCACCCTTTCCCACTTGGTGCCACGCCAGGCACAAAAACAGCCATAAAGACGGAGATGCGTCCCACGCCGAAAGAGCCAGCAGGGAAAACTATGCCTTGTTCTAAAGCTCTTTGGGAACCGCTTGCATAGCCCCACACACCTGGGGGCTGCGGGCTTTCCTGCTGCCTTCAGCCTCGACACCACCCTTTCCCACTTGGCGCCGCACCAGGCACAAAAATGGCCATACGGCTGGAGATGGGTCCCCCACCCAAGGAACCAGCAGGGAAAAATATGCCTTGTTCTAAAGCTCTTTGGGAACCGCTTGCGTAGCACCCACAGACCTGGGGGCTGCAGGCTTTCCTGCTGTCTTCAGCCTTAATACTACGCTTTCCAACTAGGTGTCGCTCCAGGCACAATAATGGCCATCCGGCTGGAGATGGGTCCCCCGCCCAAAGAGCCAGCAGGGAAAACTATGCCTTCTTCTAAAGCTCTTTGGGAACCGCTTGCGTAGACCCACAGACCTGGGGGCTGCGGGTTTTCCTGCTGCCTTCAGCCTCCACACCACCCTTTCCCACTTGGCGTCGCGCCAGGCACAAAAATGGCTATACGGCTGGAGAAGGGTCCCCTGCCCAAGGAGCCAGAAGGGAAAACTAGGCCTTGTTCTGAAGCTTTTTGGGAACCGCTTGCGTAGCCCCACAGACCTGGGGGCTGCAGGCTTTTCTGCAGCCTTCAGCCTCAAAACCACCCTTTCCCACTTGGCGCCACGCCAGGCACAAAAATGGCCATACGGCTGGAGATGGGTCCAACGCCCAAAGAGCCAGCAGGGAAAACTAGGCCTTGTTCTGAAGCTATTTGGGAACCTCTTGCGTAGCCCCACAGACCTTGGGGCTGCGGGCTTTCCTGGTGCCTTCAGCCTCCACACCACTCTTTCTCACTTGGTGCCACGCCAGGCACAGAAACAGCCATACGGCTGGAGATGTGTCCCCCGCTCAAAGACCCATCAGGGAAAACTAGGCCTTGTTCTAAAGCTCTTTGGGAACCGCTTGCATAGCCCCACAGACCTGGGGGCTGTGGGCTTTCCTGATGCCTTCAGCCTCCACACCACTCTTTCCCACTTGGTGCCACGCCAGGCACAAAAACAGCCATACGGCTGGAGATGTGTCCCACACCGAAAGAGCCAGCAGCGAAAACTAGGCCTTGTTCTAAAGCACTTTGGGAACCGCTTGCGTAGCACCCACAGACCTGGGGGTTGCAGGCTTTCCTGCTGCCTTCAGCCTCAATACTACGCTTTCCCACTAGGTGTCGCTCCAGGCACAATAATGGCCATGCGGCTGGAGATGGGTCCCCCGCCCAAAGAGCCAGCAGGGGAAAATTGGCCTTGTTCTAAAGCTCTTTGGGAACCGCTTGCGTAGCCCCACAGACCTTGGGGCTGCGGGCTTTCCTGCTGCCTTCAGCCTCGACACCACCCTTTCCCACTTGGCGCCACCCCAGGCACAAATATGGCCATACGGCTGGAGATGTGTCCCCCGCTCAAAGAGCCAGCAGGGAAAACTATGCCTTGTTCTAAAGCTCTTTGGGAACCGCTTGCGTAGCACCCACAGACCTGGGGGCTGCGGGCTTTTCTACTGCCTTCAGCCTCGACACCACCCTTTCCCACTTGGCGCCACGCCAGGTATAAAAATGGCCATACGGCTGGAGATGTGTCCCCTGCCCAAAGACCCAGCAGGGAAAACTAGGCCTTGTTCTAAAGCTCTTTGGGAACCGCTTGCGTAGCACCCACAGACCTCGGGGCTGCAAGCTTTCCTGCTGCCTTCAGCCTCGACACCACCCTTTCCCACTTGGCGCCGCGCCGGGCACAAAAATTGCCATACAGATGGAGATTTGTCCCATGCCCAAGGAGCCAGCAGGGAAAACCAGGCCTTGTTCTGAAGCTATTTGGGAACCTCTTGCGTAGCCCCACAGACCTTGGGGCTGCGGGCTTTCCTGGTGCCTTCAGCCTCCACACCACTCTTTCCCACTTGGTGCCACGCCAGGCACAAAAACAGCCATACGGCTGGAGATGTGTCCCCCGCTCAAAGACCCATCAGGGAAAACTAGGCCTTGTTCTAAAGCTCTTTGGATCCGCTTGCGTAGAACCCACAGACCTGGGGGCTGCAGGCTTTCCTGCTGCCTTCAGCCTCAATACTACGCTTTTCCACTAGGTGTCCCTCCAGGCACAATAATGGCCATGCCGCTGGAGATGGGTCCCCCGCCCAAGGAGCCAGCAGGGAAAACTATGCCTTGTTCTAAAGCTCTTTGGGAACCGCTTGCATAGCCCCACAGACCTGGGGGCTGTGGGCTTTCCTGATGCCTTCAGCCTCGACACCACCCTTTCCCACTTGGTGCCACGCCAGGCACAAAAACAGCCATACGGCTGGAGATGCGTCCCACGCCGAAAGAGCCAGCAGGGAAAACTATGCCTTGATCTAAAGTTCTTTGGGAACTGCTTTTGTAGCCCCACACACCTGGGGGCTGCGGGCTTTCCTGCTGCCTTCAGCCTCGACACCACCCTTTCCCACTTGGCATCGCGCCAGGCACAAAAATGGCTATACGGCTGGAGATGGGTCCCCCGCCCAAGGAGCCAGCAGGGGAAACTATGCCTTGTTCTAAAGCTCTTTAGGGAACCTCTTGCGTAGCCCCACAGACCTGGGGGCTGCGGGCTTTTCTGCTGCCTTCAGCCTCAATACTACGCTTTCCCACTAGGTGTCCCTCCAGGCACAAAAATGGCCATACGGCTGGAGATGGGTCCCCCGCCAAGGAACCAGCAGGAAAACTATGCCTTGTTCTAAAGCTCTTAGGGCACCGCTTGCGTAGGCACACAGACCAGGGGCTGCGACCTTTCCTGCTGCCTTCAGCCTCGACACCACCCTTTCCCGCTTGGTGCCACGCCAGGCACAAAAACAGCCATACGGCTGCAGATGCGTCCCACACCGAAAGAGCCAGCAGGGAAAACCAGGCCTTGTTCTAAAGCCCTTTGGGAACCGCTTGCGTAGCCCCACACACCTGGGGGCTGTGGGCTTTCCTGCTGCCTTCAGCCTCGACACCACCCTTTCCCACTTGGCGCCGCACCAGGCACAAAAATGGCCATACGGCTGGAGATGGGTCCCCCACCCAAGGAGCCAGCAGGGAAAACAATTCCTTGTTCTAAAGCTCTTTGGGAACCGCTTGCGTAGCCCCACAGACCTGGGGCTGCGCTCTTTCCTGCTGCCTTCAGCCTCCACACCACTCTTTCCCACTTGGTGCCACGCCAGGCACAAAAACAGCCATACGGCTGGAGATGTGTCCCACACCGAAAGAGCCAGCAGCGAAAACTAGGCCTTGTTCTAAAGCTCTTTGGGAACCGCTTGCGTAGCACCCACAGACCTGGGGGTTGCAGGCTTTCCTGCTGCCTTCAGCCTCAATACTACGCTTTCCCACTAGGTGTCGCTCCAGGCACAATAATGGCCATGCGGCTGGAGATGGGTCCCCCGCCCAAAGAGCCAGCAGGGGAAAATTGGCCTTGTTCTAAAGCTCTTTGGGAACCGCTTGCGTAGCCCCACAGACCTGGGGGCTGCGGGCTTTCCTGCTGCCTTCAGCCTCAAAAACACCCTTTCCCACTTGGCGCCACGCCAGGCACAAATATGGCCATACGGCTGGAGATGTGTCCCCCGCTCAAAGAGCCAGCAGGGAAAACTAGGCCTTGTTCTAAAGCTCTTTGGGAACCGCTTGCGTAGCACCCACAGACCTGGGGGCTGCGGGCTTTTCTACTGCCTTCAGCCTCGACACCACCCTTTCCCACTTGGCGCCACGCCAGGTATAAAAATGGCCATACGGCTGGAGATGTGTCCCCTGCCCAAAGACCCAGCAGGGAAAACTAGGCCTTGTTCTAAAGCTCTTTGGGAACCGCTTGCGTAGCACCCACAGACCTCGGGGCTGCAAGCTTTCCTGCTGCCTTCAGCCTCGACACCACCCTTTCCCACTTGGCGCCGCGCCGGGCACAAAAATTGCCATACAGATGGAGATTTGTCCCATGCCCAAGGAGCCAGCAGGGAAAACCAGGCCTTGTTCTAAAGCTCTTTGGGAACCTCTTGCGTAGCCCCACAGACCTGTGGGCTGCGGGCTTTCCTGCTGCCTTCAGCCTCCACACCACCATTTCCCACTTGGCGCCGCGGTAGGCACAAAAATGGCTATACGGCTGGAGATGGGTCCCCCACCCAAGGAGCCAGCAGGGAAAACCAGGCCTTGTTTAAAAGCTCTTTGGGAACCGCTTGCATAACCCCACAGACTTGGGGGCTGCCGGCTTTCCTGCTGCTTTCAGCCTCGACACCACCCTTTCCCACTTGTGCCACGCCAGGCACAAAAGCGGCTATACGGCTGGAGATGGGTCCCCCGCCCAAAGAGCCAGCAGGGAAAACTATGCCTTGTTCTAAAGCTCTTTGGGAACCACTTGCGTAGCCCCACAGACCTGGGGGCTGCGGGCTTTCCTGATGCCTTCAGCCTCGACACCACCCTTTCCCACTTGGCGCCGCGCCAGGCACAAAAATTGCCATATGGCTGGAAATGGGTCGCCCGCACAAGGAGGCAGCAGGGAAAACAATGCCTTCTTCTAAAGCTCTTTGGGAACCGCTTGCGTAGCCCCAGAGACCTGGGGGCTGCGGGCTTTCCTGCTGCCTTCAGCCTCGACACCACCCTTTCCCACTTGGCGCCGCGCCAGGCACAAAAATGGCCATATGGCTGGAGATGCGTCCCCCGCCCAAGGAACCAGCAGGGAAAACTATGCCTTGTTCTAAAGCTCTTAGGGAACCGCTTGCGTAGCCCCACAGACATGGGGCTGCGACCTTTCCTGCTGCCTTCAGCCTCCACACCACCCTTTCCCACTTGGTGCCACGCCAGGCACAAAAACAACCATACGGCTGGAGATGCGTCCCACGCCGAAAGAGCCAGCAGGGAAAACTATGCCTTGTTCTAAAGCTCTTTGGGAACCGCTTGCATAGCCCCACACACCTGGGGGCTGCGGGCTTTCTTGCTGCCTTCAGCCTCCACACCACCCTTTCCCACTTGGCGCCGCACCAGGCACAAAAATGGCCATACGGCTGGAGATGGGTCCCCCACCCAAGGAACCAGCAGGGAAAACCAGGCTTTGTTCTAAAGCTCTTTGGGAACCTCTTGCGTAGACCCACAGACCTGGGGGCAGCGGGCTTTCCTGCTGCCTTCAGCCTCCACACCACCCTTTCCCACTTGGCGCCGCGCCAGGCACAAAAATGGCTATACGGCTGGAGATGCGTCCCCCGCCCAAGGAGCCAGCAGGGAAAACAATGCCTTCTTCTAAAGCTCTTTGGGAACCGCTTGCGTAGCCCCACAGACCTGGGGGCTGCGGGCTTTCCTGCTGCCTTCAGCCTCCACACCACTCTTTCCCACTTGGTGCCACGACAGGCACAAAAACAGCCATAAGGCTGGAGATGTGTCCCCCGCTCAAAGAGCCAGCAGGGAAAACTATGCCTTGTTCTAAAGCTCTTTGGGAACCGCTTGCGTAGCACCCACAGACCTGGGGGCTGCGGGCTTTCCTGCTGCCTTCAGCCTCGACACCACCCTTTCCCACTTGGCGCCACGCCAGGCACAAAAATGGCCATACGGCTGGAGATGTGTCCCCCGCTCAAAGACCCAGCAGGGAAAACTAGGCCTTGTTCTAAACCTCTTTGGGAACCGCTTGCGTAGCACCCACAGACCTGGGGGCTGCGGGCTTTTCTACTGCCTTCAGCCTCCACACCACCCTTTCCCACTTGGCGCCACGCCAGGTATAAAAATGGCCATACGGATGGAGATGGGTCACCTGCCCAAGGAGCCAGCAGGGAAAACCAGGCTTTGTTCTAAAGCTCTTTGGGAACCTCTTGCGTAGCCCCACAGACCTGGGGGCTGCGGGCTTTCCTGCTGCCTTCAGCCTCGACACCACCCTTTCCCACTTGGCGCCGCGCCAGGCACAAAAATGGCTATACGGCTGGAGATGGGTCCCGCACCCAAGGTGCCAGCAGAGTAAACTAGGCCTTCTTCTAAAGCTCTTTGGGAACCGCTTGCATAGCCCCACAGACCTGGGGGCTGCGGGTTTCCTGCTGCCTTCAGCCTCGACACCACCCTTTCCAACTTGTGCCACGCCAGGCACAATAATGGCTATACGCCTGGAGATGGGTCCCCCGCCCAAAGAGCCAGCAGGGAAAACTAGGCCTTGTTCTAAAGCTCTTTTGGAAACGCTTGCGTAGCACCAGAGACCTGGGGGCTGCGGGCTTTCCTGCTGCCTTCAGCCTCAATACTACGCTTTCCCACTAGGTGTCTCTCCAGGCACAAAAATGGCCATACGGCTGAAGATGGGTCCCCCGCCCAAGGAACCAGCAGAGAAAACTATGCCTTGTTCTAAAGCTCTTAGGGAACCGCTTGCGTAGCCCCACAGACCTGGGGGCTGCGGGCTTTCCTGCTGCCTTCAGCCTCCACACCACCCTTTCCCACTTGGCGCCGCACCAGGCACAAAAATGGCCATACGGCTGGAGATGGGTCCCCCACCCAAGGAACCAGCAGGGAAAAATATGCCTTGTTCTAAAGCTCTTTGGGAACCGCTTGCATAAGCCCACAGACTTGGGGGCTGCGGGCTTTCCTGCTGCTTTCAGCCTCGACACCACCCTTTCCCACTTGTGCCACGCCAGGCACAAAAACGGCTATACGGCTGGAGATGGGTCCCCCGCCCAAAGACCCAGCAGGGAAAACTATGCCTTGTTCTAAAGCTCTTTGGGAACCACTTGCGTAGCCCCACACACCTGGCGGCTGCGGGCTTTCCTGCTGCCTTCAGCCTCGACACCACCCTTTCCCACTTGGCGCCACGCCAGGCACAAAAATGGCCATATGGCTGGAAATGGGTCGCCCGCACAAGGAGCCAGCAGGGAAAACAATGCCTTCTTCTAAAGCTCTTTGGGAAGCGCTTGCGTAGCCCCACAGACCTTGGGGCTGCGGGCTTTCCTGCTGCCTTTAGCCTCGACACCACCCTTTCCCACTTGGTGTCGCGCCAGGCACAAAAATGGCCATATGGCTGGAGATGGGTCGCCCGCACAAGGAGCCAGCAGGGAAAACAATGCCTTCTTCTAAAGCTCTTTGGGAACCGCTTGCGTAGCCCCACAGACCTGGGGGCTGCGGGCTTTCCTGCTGCCTTCAGCCTCGACACCACCCTTTCCCACTTGGTGCCACGCCAGGCACAAAAACAGCCATATGGTTGGAGATGGGTCCCCCGCCCAAAGACCCAGCAGGGAAATCTATGCCTTGTTCTAAAGCTCTTTTGGAAACGCTTGCGTAGCCCCACAGACCTGGGGGCTGCGGGCTTTCCTGCTGCCTTCAGCCTCGACACCACCCTTTCCCACTTGGCGCCGCGCCAGGCACAAAAATGGCCATATGGCTGGAGATGCGTCCCCCGCCCAAGGAACCAGCAGGGAAAACTATGCCTTGTTCTAAAGCTCTTAGGGAACCGCTTGCGTAGCCCCACAGACCTGGGGGCTGCGGGCTTTCCTGCTGCCTTCAGCCTCCACACCACTCTTTCCCACTTGGTGCCACGACAGGCACAAAAACAGCCATACGGCTGGAGATGTGTCCCCCGCTCAAAGAGCCAGCAGGGAAAACTAGGCCTTGTTCTAAAGCTCTTTGGGAACCGCTTGCGTAGCACCCACAGACCTGGGGGCTGCGGGCTTTCCTGCTGCCTTCAGCCTCGACACCACCCTTTCCCACTTGGCGCCACGCCAGGCACAAAAATGGCCATACGGCTGGAGATGTGTCCCCCGCTCAAAGACCCAGCAGGGAAAACTAGGCCTTGTTCTAAACCTCTTTGGGAACCGCTTGCGTAGCACCCACAGACCTGGGGGCTGCGGGCTTTTCTACTGCCTTCAGCCTCCACACCACCCTTTCCCACTTGGCGCCACGCCAGGTATAAAAATGGCCATACGGATGGAGATGGGTCACCTGCCCAAGGAGCCAGCAGGGAAAACCAGGCTTTGTTCTAAAGCTCTTTGGGAACCTCTTGCGTAGCCCCACAGACCTGGGGGCTGCGGGCTTTCCTGCTGCCTTCAGCCTCCACACCACCCTTTCCCACTTGGCGCCGCGCCAGGCACAAAAATGGCTATACGGCTGGAGATGGGTCCCCCGCCCAAAGAGCCAGCAGGGAAAACTAGGCCTTGTTCTAAAGCTCTTTTGGAAACGCTTGCGTAGCACCAGAGACCTGGGGGCTGCGGGCTTTCCTGCTGCCTTCAGCCTCGACACCACCCTTTCCCACTTGGCACCGCGCCAGGCACAAAAATGGCCATATGGCTGGAGATGCGTCCCCCGCCCAAGGAGCCAGCAGGGAAAACAATGCCTTCTTCTAAACCTCTTTGGGAACCGCTTGCGTAGCACCCACAGACCTGGGGGCTGCAGGCTTTCCTGCTGCCTTCAGCCTCAATACTACGCTTTCCCACTAGGTGTCTCTCCAGGCACAAAAATGGCCATACGGCTGAAGATGGGTCCCCCGCCCAAGGAACCAGCAGAGAAAACTATGCCTTGTTCTAAAGCTCTTAGGGAACCGCTTGCGTAGCCCCACAGACCTGGGGCTGCGGGCTTTCCTGCTGCCTTCAGCCTCCACACCACCCTTTCCCACTTGTGCCACGCCAGGCACAAAAACGGCTATACGGCTGGAGATGGGTCCCCCGCCCAAAGACCCAGCAGGGAAAACTATGCCTTGTTCTAAAGCTCTTTGGGAACCACTTGCGTAGCCCCACACACCTGGCGGCTGCGGGCTTTCCTGCTGCCTTCAGCCTCGACACCACCCTTTCCCACTTGGCGCCGCGCCAGGCACAAAAATTGCCATATGGCTGGAAATGGGTCGCCCGCACAAGGAGCCAGCAGGGAAAACAATGCCTTCTTCTAAAGCTCTTTGGAAACCGCTTGCGTAGCCCCACAGACCTTGGGGCTGCGGGCTTTCCTGCTGCCTTTAGCCTCGACACCACCCTTTCCCACTTGGTGTCGCGCCAGGCACAAAAATGGCCATATGGCTGGAGATGGGTCGCCCGCACAAGGAGCCAGCAGGGAAAACAATGCCTTCTTCTAAAGCTCTTTGGGAACCGCTTGCGTAGCCCCACAGACCTGGGGGCTGCGGGCTTTCCTGCTGCCTTCAGCCTCGACACCACCCTTTCCCACTTGGTGCCACGCCAGGCACAAAAACAGCCATATGGTTGGAGATGGGTCCCCCGCCCAAAGACCCAGCAGGGAAATCTATGCCTTGTTCTAAAGCTCTTTTGGAAACGCTTGCGTAGCCCCAGAGACCTGGGGGCTGCGGGCTTTCCTGCTGCCTTCAGCCTCGACACCACCCTTTCCCACTTGGCGCCGCGCCAGGCACAAAAATGGCCATATGGCTGGAGATGCGTCCCCCGCCCAAGGAACCAGCAGGGAAAACTATGCCTTGTTCTAAAGCTCTTAGGGAACCGCTTGCGTAGCCCCACAGACATGGGGCTGCGACCTTTCCTACTGCCTTCAGCCTCCACACCACCCTTTCCCACTTGGTGCCACGCCAGGCACAAAAACAGCCATACGGCTGGAGATGCGTCCCACGCCGAAAGAGCCAGCAGGGAAAACTATGCCTTGTTCTAAAGCTCTTTGGGAACCGCTTGCATAGCCCCACACACCTGGGGGCTGCGGGCTTTCTTGCTGCCTTCAGCCTCCACACCACCCTTTCCCACTTGGCGCCGCACCAGGCACAAAAATGGCCATACGGCTGGAGATGGGTCCCCCACCCAAGGAACCAGCAGGGAAAAATATGCCTTGTTCTAAAGCTCTTTGGGAACCGCTTGCGTAGCCCCACAGACCTGGGGGCTGCGGGCTTTCCTGCTGCCTTCAGCCTCCACACCACTCTTTCCCACTTGGTGCCACGACAGGCACAAAAACAGCCATACGGCTGGAGATGTGTCCCCCGCTCAAAGAGCCAGCAGGGAAAATTAGGCCTTGTTCTAAAGCTCTTTGGGAACCGCTTGCGTAGCACCCACAGACCTGGGGGCTGCGGGCTTTCCTGCTGCCTTCAGCCTCGACACCACCCTTTCCCACTTGGCGCCACGCCAGGCACAAAAATGGCCATACGGCTGGAGATGTGTCCCCCGCTCAAAGACCCAGCAGG